>NC_086267.1:6610717-6658217 GCF_021018805.1 Prinia subflava | reverse complement strand
CCCCATCCCGGGGCGGTTTCCAGCCCGGTTTCGGGAAGGCGCCGCTCTCCTGGGAACGGGGCAGGCGCAGGGGCCGGGCCGGGCTCTCCCATGAGCTCATCATCTCTTTTGAAACCCTAAACCTGCCCCGCTCCGCGTTCCCGTCCCCGGCGCTGTTCCCTTCCCACGGTGCCGGGGTGATTCACCCGCCCGTGGCAGGAACCTGCTTTCCCACGGGCGTGTCGGGGCACGGGAGCTCCTCCGGGTGCTCTGCAGCCCCACAGCCGCCCAGGGAGCTGCCCCTGCCGGGTGTGGGGCCGGGATGGGGCTGGGATGGGGCCGGGATGGGGCTGGGATGGGGCTCACCCCGACCCTCCGGTGGGAAAACCCCCGGGCAAGGTGGGAAGCAGCAGGGGGAGCTGCTGGGGGGTCTGGGGGCAGGGGTGGGGTGGTCCTGAGGCTCCCCGCGGTGGGGATTCGTGCACAGGGTGTCTCAGCACCCTCAGGGATCGCTGTGCTGGAGCAGCGGTGCCACACGGGCGTGCTGGGGGCAGGAATGAGGCTGGGATGTGCAGGAGGCAGCAGGAATCCTCCAGGGATGTGCAGGATGAAGGAATCTCACTGAGATGTGCAGAGGGAGGCAGGAATCTCACTGGGATGTGCAG
Organism: Prinia subflava; assembly: GCF_021018805.1. Lineage (NCBI taxonomy): Eukaryota > Metazoa > Chordata > Aves > Passeriformes > Cisticolidae > Prinia > Prinia subflava. The sequence goes on along the minus strand of NC_086267.1, from coordinate 6,657,573 downwards.
GATGTGACAGGAATCTCACTGGGATGTGCAGGAGGCAGCAGGAATCTCACTGGGATGTGCAGGAGGCAGCAGGAATCCTGCAGGGATGTGCAGGATGAAGGAATACTGTTGGGATGTGCAGGAGTATGCAGGAATCTCTCTGGGATCCTGCAGGATGTGGCAGGAATCTCACTGGGATGTGCAGGATGTGGCAGGAATCTCACTGGGATGTGCAGGAGGATGCAGGAATCTCTCTGGGATCCTGCAGGATGTGGCAGGAATCTCACTGGGACGTGCAGGATGTGGCAGGAATCCTGCTGGGATGTGCAGGAGTCAGGAATCTCACTGGGGTTGCTCCTGTGGGAGCAGGGTTTGGCTGTGCGGGTGCCTCACCCCCGGTGCCTTCAGCTGGGCCCCTTGGCGTGGGCAGGGGCTCTGCTGGCTCCCAACCCTGCCCCTCTCTCCACAGGGAGAGCTCCCCCTCAATGCCATCCAGGTGCTGTTTGAGGAGAACGACAAAACCTCCTTTTTAATCGAAGGTGGGTGCCTGGCACAGGGAGGGAGGGCCTGGCACAGCCACGGGGGCTCGGGGTTGGTGGCACCTTCCTGGTGGGCAGCCAGGCCCTCTGAACTGCCCTGCTTGGAAATCTGGGATCTTCTGGCAGCCAGGGAGAGCTGGGGAGCCACAGCAGCACCGAGGGCAGAGCATTCCCTAAGCCATCCCACATGAATCCTGATCCCACATGAATCCTGATCCTACATCCATCCTGATCCCACATCCATCCCCATCCCACATCCATCCTGATCCCACACCCATCCTGATCCCACATCCATCCTGATCCCACATGAACCCTGATCCTACATGAATCCTGATCCCATATCCATCCCCATCCCACATCCATCCTGATCCCACATCCATCCTGATCCCACATGAATCCTGATCCCACACCCATCCTGATCCCACACCCATCCTGATCCCACACCCATCCTGATCCCACATCCATCTTGATCCCACATCCATCTTGATCCCACACCCATCCCCATCCCTGTCCCCCATCCCACACCCATCTTGATCCCACATGAACCCTGATCCCACATGAACCCTGATCCCACATCCATCCTGATCCCACATCCATCCCCATCCCTGTCCCCCATCCCTGTCCCCCATCCCTGATCCCCACCCCTCCCACCCCAGACCCCCGGTGTGGCTCAGGCTGCAGCAGGAGGATTTTCCCGAGGGTTTCCCAGCGGGATCAGCCCCGGGTTGTTTTTCCAGGCCGCCTGATCAACTCCATCCGGGTGAGCTGTGCCAGCTACCAGGACTACCAGGAGTGGCTGTACTGCCTCAAAACCGCCCAGTTCCGAAACGCAGACTCGTCCCTCTCGGGCTCCGACAGCTGCTCGGGGTCACGGGCCCCTCACCCCGGCCAGGTACGGGATGGGAAAGGTTAAATCTGTCAAATTCAGACAGGTACGGGATGGGGAGGGTCAAATCTGCCAAATCCAGCCAGGTACGGGATGAGGAAGGTCAAATCCACCTCCCAGCTGGGACAGGGCTGGGTGCCCGGCACCCTCCTCCTGCTGGGCACCCCCTCATTGCCCTCACTCACCCCAAAACCAGCACACCCCGCACCCCAGGCCATGGGGACACGGCCCGGAGCCCAGGGACAGCAGGGCAGTGTCCCCACGGGTGTCCTTGTCCCCGAGCAGTTCGCCAGCAGCGGGAGAGGATCCCTCAGCTCCGACGGCCGGACCAACTCCTGGGCGTCCGGGGGCAGAGTGACCACGCTGACCCCGCTGTCCCAGACCAGCGGCTCCCTGCCCGATGGCCCCTCCTTCCTGCTGAGCCCCGAGGGCCGCCTGCTGGAGGAGCCCCTCTCCCCTGGCTATTCCCAGCCTCTCCATGTGAGTGAACCCCAAAAAATCCTGGGATGCCTGTGGGGATCCCCCTGGGATGGGGCTGGACGCTGCCCTTGGGGCTGGCAGTGTTTGCTGTGGGCTTGGAGCAAATCCCTGCCCGGAGCCTGCGCCTGGCCTGGCTCAGCTTGGGCAGGGAAAAGGCTGCTGAGGGATCCCAGTCACAGCCCCAGTCCTATTCCAGTCCCATCCCAGTCCCAGTTCCAGTCTCAGTTCCAGTCCCATCCCAGTTCCCATCCCCATTCCAGTCCTAGATCCCATCCCAGTCCTAGATCCCAGTCCCAGTCCCAGTCCCAGTCCCAGTCCCAGTCCCAGTCCCAGTCCCAGTCCCAGTCCCAGTCCTCTGCCCTGTACTGGAGCTGTTGGGGATTACAGAAGATTACAGAAGGTTCAGGAGGTTCAGAGGCTGGAAAACCCCAAAATAAAACCTGCAGGGGGGTGCAGGTGATGTCCAGGTGGGATTTTTGCTCCGACCCTGGGCAGGAACAGCAGTCCAGGGATGTCAGAGGTGTGGGGCAGGGCCTGGGGCAGGAGCAGACAGCTCCGGAGCCCCGAGTGGTGTCCGTGTGTCCCCAAACCCGAGGAGAGCCCGCCCCAGCCCTGTCCTGCCTTGCAGAGCCAGCCCCAGCCCTGTCCTGCCTTGCAGAGCCTGGCTCAGCCCTGTCCTGCCTTGCAGAGCCAGCCCCAGCCCTGTCCTGCCTTGCAGAGCCTGGCCCAGCCCTGTCCTGCCTTGCAGAGCCTGGCCCAGCCCTGTCCTGCCTTGCAGAGCCTGGCCCAGCCCTGTCCTGCCTTGCAGAGCCAGCCCCAGCCCTGTCCTGCCTTGCAGAGCCTGGCCCAGCCCTGTCCTGCCTTGCAGAGCCAGCCCCAGCCCTGTCCTGCCTTGCAGAGCCTGGCCCAGCCCTGTCCTGCCTTGCAGAGCCAGCCCCAGCCCTGTCCTGCCTTGCAGAGCCAGCCCCAGCCCTGTCCTGCCTTGCAGAGCCAGCCCCAGCCCTGTCCTGCCTTGCAGAGCCTGGCCCAGCCCTGTCCTGCCTTGCAGAGCCTGGCCCAGCCCTGTCCTGCCTTGCAGAGCCTGGCCCAGCCCTGTCCTGCCTTGCAGAGCCTGGCTCAGCCCTGTCCTGCCTTGCAGAGCCAGCCCCAGCCCTGTCCTGCCTTGCAGAGCCAGCCCCAGCCCTGTCCTGCCTTGCAGAGCCTGGCCCAGCCCTGTCCTGCCTTGCAGAGCCTGGCCCAGCCCGGCTGGCCCAGCCCAGGGCTGCCCACGCGGGAGCTGCGCAGGGGCAGCAGCGGCAGGAAATGCAAGGGCAGGGGCAGGGGGCTGCAGGAGCCGCAGAGGAGCAGCCCCCAAAGCCCCGAGGGGGAGATGCAGTCCCCGGTGTACCACGAGCCCTACGCAGCGCACGGCTGCCAGCAGCAGCCCCCGGCACCGCCGGAGCTGAGGGTGAGGGACGGGATAATGGGATGGGATAATGGGATGGGATAATGGGATGGGATAATGGGATGGGATGGGATAATGGGATGGGATGGGATGGGATGGGATGGGATAATGGGATGGGATGGGATGGGATGGGATGGGATGGGATGGGATGGGATGGGATGGGATGGGATGGGATGGGATGGGATGGGATGGGATGGGATGGGGATGGGGATGGGGATGGGGATGGATGTGGATAAAGATGGGGATGGATGGGGATGGGTGTGGGATCAGGACAAATGTGGGATCAGGATTCATGTGGGATCAGGACGGATGTGTGATCAGGGTGAATGTTTGATCAGAGTGAATGTGTGATCAGGATGGGTGTGGGATCAGGATGGATGTGGAATAGGGCTGGATGTGGGATGGGGCTGGATGTGGAACAGGACTGCATGTGGGGGCTGGATCCTCCTCCCTGGGAAGTGCGAGGTTCCCCTCTCCCCGCCGGTGCTGCTGGCAGGGTGGGGCCCTGGCAGGTGCTTCAGAGCAGGTGTGAAACCTTTTCCGTGGGAAAAGGGGAGGGGAGGCTGCACAGGCAGGCGGGCCTGGGACGTGGGCCCCATCCCGAGGCGATCCGGGAGTGGGAGGTTGTTGCCTCATGGGACTCAGCCTCCTCCTGCACGGCTTTCCCAGCCTGTCCCCACCGGGTTTTCCAGCGTGGTGCCGCTTTCCCAACCCCTCTGTGACTGTTCCTGCAGGAATTCCCCTCGCTGGGCACAGCCAGGACTCAGCCCCATCATCCCAAACGCATGAGCAGCGTTTGGGACTTTTCCACCCTGTTCCAAACCCTCCTGCGAGTGCCCCGTCCCTGTTTCCATTTCCAGCCTTGCGGCTGGGGGGAATTCAGCCCTCAGCCGCTGCTCCCCCTTTTCACTGCTCCCTTCGCTCCCAGTTCTCCCAGTGGGGCCGGCCCTGGCCCTGCTGCCCTGGCCCTGACTCAGCACCCGAGCTCCGGGCTCCAGGAATTGTGCCCGGGGCTGTTTCTTTCCTCTGTCCGAGGAGGGATGAGGAAACTCCGGGGCTGCGTTTGGGGCTGGGGCGGGCCCAGCAGCGTTCCCTGCTCCCTCAAGCCGGGGCAGAGCAGAGGAGGAACAGGTTTCCCCTGTCTGATCACGGGAGGAGGCAGAAACCCCCCAGACAAAGGCAGAGATGAGAGCCAGGCTCCCGAAACCGGAGATTCCCAGCTCCAGTCCCAGGATGAGTCAGAGGCAGAGACCACCCTGCCCACCCCAAAAATCCCGGCTGTGATAAGGGAGTGCCTCAAGGCCACGTTTCCAGCCTGACAATCGAACAGGGAGAGACTTCCTGAGCCTTGTGTGACCCCCCTCCCTCCGGGGCCCTTCCTGGCCCTTCCCTGTGCTTCTGCATCCCTCGAGTGGCTTCATCCCCCTGCCCTCACCTCTCTCATCCCCTGCCCTCACCTCTGTCACCCCCCTGCCCTCACCTCTCTCATCCCCTGCCCTCACCTCTCTCATCCCCCTGCCCTCACCTCTCTCATCCCCCTGCTCTCACCTCTGTCACCCCCCTGCCCTCACCTCTCTCATCCCCCTGCTCTCACCTCTGTCACCCCCCTGCCCTCACCTCTGTCACCCCCTGCCCTCACCTCTCTCACCCCCTGCCTTCACCTCTGTCACCCCCCTGCCTTCACCTCTGTCACCCCCCTGCCCTCACCTCTGTCATCCCCCTGCCCTCACCTCTCTCATCCCCCTGCTCTCACCTCTGTCACCCCCCTGCCTTCACCTCTGTCACCCCCCTGCCTTCACCTCTGTCACCCCCCTGCCCTCACCTCTGTCACCCCCTGCCCTCACCTCTGTCACCCCCCTGCCTTCACCTCTGTCACCCCCCTGCCCTCACCTCTCTCATCCCCCTGCCTTCACCTCTGTCACCCCCCTGCCTTCACCTCTGTCACCCCCCTGCCTTCACCTCTGTCACCCCCCTGCCCTTACCTCTGTCACCCCCCTGCCCTCACCTCTGTCACCCCCTGCCTTCACCTCTGTCACCCCCCTGCCCTCACCTCTGTCACCCCCCTGCCCTCACCTCTGTCACCCCCTGCCTTCACCTCTGTCACCCCCCTGCCCTCACCTCTGTCACCCCCCTGCCCTCACCTCTGTCACCCCCCTGCCCTCACCTCTGGCCAGTCCCTCTGTGCCTGGGCATCACCGGCAGTGCCCCACGGCCTCTCTCTCCCACCTGAGGCTGCCAGGACGGGGCTGGAGCAGGATTTGTGGGGAGGGCACAACCGGAAATCCTTGCTTGGCCCCAAGGTGCTGCCAGCCGGGCTGGATTTTGGGGGGCAGCCCCCAGGTGAGCTGGATTTGGGGTGGGCAGCCCCCAGGTGAGCTGGATTTGGGTGGGCAGCCCCAGGTGAGCTGGATTTCAGGTGGGCAGCCCCAGGTGAGCTGGATTTGGGTGGGCAGCCCCCAGGTGAGCTGGATTTGGGTGGGCAGCCCCCAGGTGAGCTGGATTTTGGGGGGCAGCCCCAGGTGAGCTGGATTTCGGGGGGCAGCCCCCCGTGAGCGTTTCCCAGCCCTGCACAGCCGGGAGCTGACCCGGGGCTGGTTTTGTTGCAGTTCCTGCAGTGCCATGGGCAGACAGGACCGTCCCCAAGTCCCCAGCACCTGTCCCTGGGGCAGTGGCACTGCCAGCCCCTGCCAGGCCCTGGCAGGGAGGTGCCCACGGGCCCCACCTATGGCACCCCAGGGCGGCTCCAGCTGCGGGCACCGGCCCAGGGCTCCTACCTGGGGGAGGTGAGGCTGGAAATGGCCCTGGAGGGGCAGGGGACACTCGGGGGGACACTCAGGAGGGGAAGGGGACACTCGGGGGGACAGGGGACATGAAGGGGACACTCGGGGGGACAGGGGACATGCAGGGGACACTCGGAGGGACAGGGGACATGCAAGGGACACTCAGGGGACACTCAGGGGATGCAGGGGGACACACAGAGGACACAGAGGGACACTCAGGGGGTGCAGAGGGACACTCAGGGGGTGCAGAAGACACTCAGGGGGACACTTAGGAGGTGTAAGGGGACACTCAGGGGGTACAGGGGAACAGCCCCGGGGTCCCAGCTTGCCTGGGGTGGTCCCTGCAGGGCTCTGGGCCCTTTGCTCGGTCCCAGGGGAGCAGGGACGGGGCCTCACCCTCACCTGGGTGTCCCTCTGTCCCCAGATCTCCTCCCTGCCAGAGGAACACCTGAGCCCTTCGCTGCGTGCCCCAGGTGAGGCCCCGGAGCTGCTGCAGCCCCCCTGTCCCTCCCTGTCCCTGTCCCTCCCTCCCTGTCCCTCCCCACCCCTCAGAGCCGGCACGGTGCCCCTCACCCCTGAGTTTGTCACCTGCCCTGTGCCCGTGTCACACACACACAGGAGCACTGCCACAGCTGGCTTTAACAGAAAATATTCCCCCGGAATTATGAGGGTTAGGTCCTGGAAGGGATAAATAACGCTGCCCCAGCTGGTTTTAACAGAAGATATTTCCCTGGAATTATGAGGTATAGGTCCTGGAAGAGACAGAGAAAACTGCCCCACCTGGTTTTAATATAAAATATTCCCCCGGAATTATGAGGGTTAGGTCCTGGAAGGGATAAAGAACTCTGCCCCAGCTGGCTTTAACAGAAGATATTCCCCTGGAATTATGAGGGATAGGTCCTGGAAGGGATAAAGAACTCTGCCCCAGCTGGCTTTAACAGCTGGTGCTAGAATACAAACTTTTCCATCTTGCCTTGCTGCCCGGGCCAGCTCAGCACAGCACCCATTTAATTACAGAAAAAAAAAGAATCCTCGTTCCCCTGTTGTCCCAATGCCACTTCACAGGTACCTAAGGCACATCCCCCGTGTCCCTGCAGGTGGGAGCACCTTCGAGGGGACAGACGCCAGCTGTCCCTGCCAGGACTCGGTGTCCTACCACGACTACGCCGAGCTGCAGAGCTTCCAGAGCGACCTCAGCTACGACAACCTGTGGGAGGCTGAGGAGAAGGAGCCGGGCAGCCCCCGCAGCTCCCCCTCCCCTGCCCTGCAGGTTTACCACGTTTAGGGCTGCTCCAGGAACGGCCCCCGGGGCTCCTCTGTGACCGGGGTCCACCCCGGGACCGAGGGAGGAGCCCCGAGCTCAGCTCTGCACGGCCCGGCAGGTCCAGGGCTCCAACCCCTGCCCCAGACCTGAGGTGGGGCAGAGCAGAGCAGCCCCGGCCCCTGTGGGGCTGTCAGCGCCCGGGAGGGTGCTCAGGGCTTTGCCCCCGAAAATCAAGGAGCAAAAAAGGGGTCAGGCTCCCTCAGGTGGAAGAACTCGGTGTTCAGAGGCAGCAGCACCCAAAAGCCAAAAAGCTGCGTGGATTATTTGGTTCCTTTAGCCCAGAGCCCTCGGCTGGTCCCTCTGAGGATCCCCTGGGAATAGACAAAGCTTCCCCCAGAGAGCTCCGGAGGCTGCCAGGACCCACAGAGCTCTCAGGGCTCTCCCATCAGAGCTCTCCCATCAGGATTCTCCCATCAGGGCTCTCCCACCAGGGCTCTCCCATCAGGATTCTCTCATCAGGATTCTCCCATCAGAGCTCTCCCATCAGGATTATCCCATCAGGGCTCTCCCATCAGGATTCTCCCATCAGGGCTCTCCCATCAGGATTCTCCCATCAGGGCTCTCTCATCAGGGCTCTCCCATCAGAGCTCTCCCATCAGGGTTCTCCCATCAGAGCTCTCCCACCAGAGCTCTCCCATCGGGATTTTCCCACCAGGGCTCTCCCATCAGAGCTCTCCCATCAGAGCTCTCCCATCAGGATTCTCCCCATCAGGGCTCTCCCATTAGGATTCTCCCATCAGGATTATCCCATCAGGATTCTCCCCCCCGGGCTCTCCCTGTTGGCACACCAGCCTGTCCTCACAGGATTCTTCTCCCCCTGCAAGGTCAGAGGCAGCAGGCAGAACATGAAGGGGGAAAAAAATAAAAATAACTCCCCCCAGATCTGAGCACGGGGGGATTCCCTTTCCCCTTTGTGCCAGCAAACTCCTCCCTGGTGCCACGGCAGTGCCACCTGATCTGTGCTCCCCAAGGACACCCCAAAATCCCCTCGGGGCTCCCTCCTCTCCTCCCAGCCCTGCCGTGCCCGGGCTCACCCCGAGGGCTGCCTGGGGAGAGAATTCCCCAGGGAGGAGCTCCAGGGCAGGTCCGGGGGCGCTGGGGTGTCCCTGCTGTCCCCACAGAGCCAGGACAGGACACAAACAAGGGACAGAGCCTCGGGGTTGTCCTTTTGCAGCCTCTCAGGCCAGATCCTTTAGAAGGTCAGCAGCAAATCCAAACGTTTCCACCTGAGGCTCCAAATCCTCGACCTTTGTTCCCTGCAGAGGCTGCAAATCGAGCACAGCAGCAAAAACCTCTGCTCGGGCTCCTTCTCTGGGGCAACCACAACGATTTGTACTTGAATATCTCTGGCTGTATTTTCATTTTGGGGGGTTTGGTTCTTTTGTTGGGTTTTTTTTTTGGGGTTTTTTTTTCAGGAGGTATCCAACAAAGTTTACATGTAAAGTCTGAGTGGGTGCTGTGTATTTAAATGTGAATGTGGCCGAGTTGAAGAGCTGTTTAATTTTCTAGCTGTGCCTGGTGTTCAGTTCTGTGAGGGGGGCGTGTGCAGGGTCTGTGGGGCCGGATCCTGGAGCTGTTTTGGGGAGGATTTGTACCAAATAACCCCCCAAAAAATCTGTTTGTGCCCAAAAATGCCCTGCCAGGGGACATCCCAAATGAGATTAAAACATCCCCAAAGGGCGGGGAGGTCTGCATGGCCCCGAGTGGACACTTGGAGGGTCCCCATCCCATTGGGGGATTTCTGTGGGATTGGACAATCCCAGTGCTCACCCCGGGATCCTTCCCCTCCCTTTGCCATCCCCTGCGTGGATGGAGGTGAATTTTTGCCCCCGGGGGCTCTGGGGCTGTGTCCAGGGGGATTTCCAGGCTGCTGGCAGCCTCCAGCTCGCCTCAGGCTCCTTTATCCCTCCATCCCTGACCAAAATCTCCCCAGAGCTGGGCCTGAGGTTGGGTTTTCCCTGATGCTGGTCCGGGTGGGTTTTGTGGCTGTAAAAACTCCAAAACAAATAGAGGTGAATAAAATAAAAGACAATAGAAAGAAAAAAAGAAGAAAGAAGAAGAAAGAAGAAAAAAGAAAAAGAAAAAAGAGAAAAAAGAAAGAAAAAAGAAAAAAAAAAGAAAAAAGAAAGAAAAAAGAGGGGAAAAAAAATAAAGGAAAAAAAAAAGAAAGAAAAGAAAAGCAGGGAGAGGCATCCCTAAAGTGGAATGAAATACGAGGAGCACCTGCCTGACTTTTTCACGCTCCTGGCACGGCGGAGGTGGCAGATGAGGAGCGACGTGCGGGGTGGCAGCGCCCCGGGGTGCACAGGATCCTGCAAAGGTCACCGTGACCCTGCCGGGCAGGCTGTGAGGTCCTGGCAGGGGGACAAAACCCCACCTGAAACAGCTTTTTTATTATTTTCTGGGAGAAATCCTTGGGTTTCTTAACCTAAAGGACACAAATCATTGAGCACAGAGTTAAACCCAGGGGTTTCCATCCCAGCTGAGGATGCACTTCCAGGTGCTCCTGGATAGTTCCAGGTGCTCCTGGATAGTTCCAGGTGTTTCTGGACAGTTCCAGGTGTTCCTGGACAGTTCCAGATGTTCCTGGACAGTTCCAGATGTTCCTGGACAGTCCCAGGTGTCCCTGGGTAGTTCCAGATGTTCCTGGACAGTTCCAGGTGTTCCTGGACAGTTCCAGGTGTTCCTGGATAGTTCCAGATGTTCCTGGACAGTTCCAGGTGTTCCTGGGTGCAGTTCCAGCTGTTCCTGGACAGTTCCAGGTGTTCCTGGATAGTTCCAGATGTTCCTGGACAGTTCCAGGTGTTCCTGGGTGCAGTTCCAGCTGTTCCTGGACAGTTCCAGGTGTTCCTGGGTAGTTCCAAGTGTCCCTGGGTGCACTTCCAGGTGTACCTGGACAGTTCCAGGTGTCCCTGGGTAGTTCCAGGTGTTCCTGGGTGCGATTCCAGGTGTTCCTGGACAGTTCCAGGTGTCCCTGGACAGTTCCAGGTGTCCCTGGGTGCAGAATCCAGAGGGAGGGGTGCAGGTGGTGCTGCTGGGCGCTGCCTCCTGCCCACTGATCCCCTCAGAGGAGCTCCCGGGGCAGGAGGGAGCTCTGGCAGGGGTTGCTGGTGGCATGTGACAGCCCGAGGGACAGGGACAGGGACAGGGACAGGGACAGGGACACGGCCACACCCCCTGCCTGCGCTGTCCCCAGGGCTCCAGACCCGGCAGCTCCTGCACTGCTGGGCCCACACACACACAGGGCATTGATTTCTCCTCCTGCAAAGCCCAGGACTTCTTGAGCAGGAGGAGTTTTCCAGCCTCAGGGATTGGGGGATTTTAATTCCACACAAAACAAACAGAAATCAGAGCAGAAAAAAAAGGAAACTGGTGAAAAACAGAAGTTGACTTTCGAGTCTCTGGGGTCAAGCAATTCACTCTCAAAGCATTTACTCCTTAAATACAATAGTAAAAACTCCTTAGATACAATAAATACATCAAATATCCACCTGAGATGTATCAGTGCAAGTCAGGGTTTGCTCTGCGGTTTGCGTTATTTTATTCTCTCCAGCACATCCCCAATGCCCACAACAAAACCTCTGCTGCATCCAACTGTCTGTGCCTGATCTGGGTTTTCTTCCATCCCCACGGAGGGAATGGCCACAGGAGTAAATGAGACAGGACTTTATTAGAAGCTTCCAGCACTTTCCATCTGTCCTCCTCCTCCTCCCTCTCAGTGGCTGCTCAGCTGCTCCAGTCCATGCAGAGCCCAGCCCCACATCTGGCTGTGCCATCTCCAAATCCCAGCCCCACATCTGGCTGTGCCATCTCCAAATCCCAGCCCCACATCTGGCTGTGCCATCTCCATCTCCCAGCCCCACATCTGGCTGTGCCATCTCCAAATCCCAGCCCCACATCTGGCTGTGCCATCTCCAAATCCCAGCCCCACATCTGGCTGTGCCATCTCCGAATCCCAGCCCCACATCTGGCTGTGCCACCTCTGCCCTCCAGCCCCACATCTGGCGGTGCCACCTCTGCCTCCCAGCCCCACATCTGGCTGTGCCACCTCTGCCTCCCAGCTCCACATCTGGCTGTGCCATCTCCAAATCCCAGCTCCACATCTGGCTGTGCCATCTCCAAATCCCAGCTCCACATCTGGCGGTGCCATCTCTGCCTCCCAGCCCCACATCTGGCGGTGCCACCTCTGAATCCCAGCCCCACATCTGGCCGTGCCCTCCCAGCCATTATCTGTTTTACAATCCACACAACCCCGCCCCAGCTCAGCCCTGCCCTCCCCGAGCGGAATCCCGGGGGCTGCGCCCTCCCCGAGCGCTCACGGCGGCCAGGGGGGCGCGGGGCTGTGCCGGGGGCGCGGCCCCTCCATCCCGCCGGAGCTGCGGCCCAGCCCGGGCTCAGCCGAGCCCGTCCCAAAGCTCTGCTCTGCTCCTTCTCAGACATCCCGGCTCTTCCGTCGGGCCTCTGCCGCCTCAGAGTGACCCCAGCAGGGAGGAGAGACCCCGGAGGAGGCTCGGGGCATTCCTGGGGACGGCAGCGCCAGCCCCGTCCTGTCCTGTCCCGTCCTGTCCCGTCCTGTCCTGCCCCGTCCTGTCCCGTCCTGTCCCGTCCTGTCCTGTCCCGTCCTGTCCCATCCTGTCCTGTCCTACCGTCCGCTGCTGTCCCCGGGCGGGTCCAGCTCCCTGGGCCGGCCCGTCCCGCCGGGGGTGGCGCCGGGGACGCTCTCGGTGGTGGCTCCGCGGTGCTGGCTGTCGCTCTGTCCCTCTGTCCCGCTGTCCCGCTGTCCCTCTGTCCCGCTGTCCCGCTGTCCCTCTGTCCCACTGTCCCGCTGTCCCGCTGTCCCTCTGTCCCGCTGTCCCGCTGTCCCGCTGTCTCGCTGTCCCGCTGTCCCGCTGTCCCTCTGTCCACAGCCGAGTCCCGGCTCTGCCCGCGCCGGCCCCGGGCGCGGCCGGGGTTAAGTCCGGGGGTGCCCTTCCCTGAGCTGCCGTCGGAAGTAGCGGATGGCCGAGAGGGTGCCAAAGCTCGCCAGGAACACTGCAAAAGATCCCAGCACATTCCCACCGTCACTGCGGGGGCTTCTCCCACACCTCGGGGTCTTCTCCCGGCCGTGGGGGGCTCCCAGCCGGCTCTGTGGGTCACTCCTGCCCCTCTCCCAGTCCCCTCCTGCCTTTGGTTTTCGTTCCCACCACATGGAATTTGTTCCCAGGTGCCCACAGCCCCGCTGGGCACACCCAGCCCCAGGGTTTGGGTGCGTGGAGATGCCACCATTCCATAAAAACTGGTTGGTGTTAAGGGAAATGCTCGAAAGGCTCCGTCAGGGGTGGGCAGGGGTTGGGTACAGAGATCCAGAGGGAGATTTGAGGGAGGCACAGATCCCCTTGGGGATCTCGTGGACGGGTTGGAGTCACAGGTTCAGGTGGAGATTTGATCTTGGATGAGAAAGGAAAACCCCACCAGGGCTTCAGGACAGCACCTGCACTTCCTGCTGCTGTTTGGACCAGGAGCACACCAAGAAAATTCCCATTTTGGGGATTTTCTGGGGATTTCCTGGTTCCAGCCAAAAGCAGAAAATACCCAAAACCCTGAATCAAAAAATGTAGGGACACAAGAAATAATTAACGGGGATGAAAACCAAATCAAGCTCTGCTCTGTACCTGCACCCAATGTTTTTGATTTGGTTTGTAAGGGATTTTAAATTCCCTTGATTCCCAAGCAAAACCAGGAATCCAAGCTGTGTTCTTGGACTCCACGCTTCAAATTCAGGCTGGATTTGGATTTGTGTGTTAAAGGAACATAAATCCAGCTTGCTGGCAGCCCAAATGCCCGGAGGGAATGGCTGATCCGGGGTGTGGACCCGCTCCTGCCTCCCTCCTCCCCGGGTTATTCCACCCCGGGGCACGAGGAGCGTATCCCGCTTTCCACACCTTTCCCGGGCCACGTCCTCCATCCCAAAATCTCAGCAGCCCAGGGGGAGCGGGCCAAGAGCCGCCCGTGACACCGGCACTGAGCTCAGGAGCTATTCCCAGCCGGTGTCGGCTTCCTGGGACCTCAGCAGGGAACATTCCTGCCCCCAGAAGCAGCAGGAAGCCTTGATCCAGGCATTCCCCCATGGAAGGGGCTCTGCGGGGCAGGAGTGAGGAGTGGTGCCCTGGAGGGGTTCTCCAGGGCTGGAGCTGCTGCATGCAGGGGGGAATGGGGAATGCTGCTGTCCCTGAGCCGTTCCCTGCCCCTCCAGCCATCCCCGCTGCGGTGGGAGTCAGGGAATCCCTGCTCCCTCAGCTTCCCCTCTCCCTTCCAGGAGCTGGGGCTGGAGAGGATCCCACAGATCTCCCGGGAATCGCGGGGCTCCGTGCAGGAGGATGAGGCCTCAGCTGAGCTGTGTTTGGGGAGAGGATCAAACCTTCCGAACACACCAGAAAAATTCTGTTCCAGCTGGGATGAGGGAATCTAAAGCTGCTCCCTCCAGTTCCTGAGGGAATCCTGACAAACTGCCCAGGGGCTGGATGGAGCAGCACCGAGGCTGTGGACACAGCTCAGCCCCGGCCAGCCCCGCTTTGCCAGGAAAGCACCAAAGACGTGAGCAGGAATCGGGATCAGAGGAGAGACAAGGCACGGGAGCGACTTTGGAAAACCAGGAAAGGGCTGCAGGTATAAATATCCCGGATTTTCCTCCCTGCCAAGCGCCCCCTGAGCCCCTGGCACCCCTCCCCGGGCGGGCACTGCACGTACTGGTCTTCCAGGCATCCGGAGCCTGCAGGTCAGATGTCTTCACGGCCCAGGACGCGAAGGCACAGAAGACGAGGCACATGTCCTTGTGGCTCAGCACCCGCGGGTCCTCTGCTGCCCCTGCCACGACAGCAGCGCCAGCTCTGGGGGCTCAGTGCCACCCCTGTGCCAGCCCTGCCCTCCCTCTGGGACAGCAAACCCCAGGAAATCATCCCTGAAGGGGTGTTTGCATCGGGCTCTGTGCGTTCCCAAAGGACAGTGGCACGTTTGTCACCCCTCTCGGCCTCACCCTCGGTTCAAAACCCCGAGGAAATGTTTGTTAAAGCACCCCAGGCTGCCTCAGCGCCTCCCTGCTGACCTTCCCAGCTCGCTGTGGTGCCTGGGCAGCAGATTTAGGACAGGGAGATTCCTGGGGAGGCAGGCAAGGTCCCCTCCGTGTCCCCAGTGTCCCCAGGCACGCCCAGCTCTGGGACAGCACCTGGGAGCTCTCAGCAAGGTCCCCTCCGTGTCCCCAGTGTCCCCAGGCACAGCCAGCTCTGGGACAGCGTCTGGGAGCTCTCAGCAAGGTCCCCTCCGTGTCCCCAGTGTCCCCAGGCACAGCCAGCTCTGGGACAGCGTCTGGGAGCTCTCAGCAAGGTCCCCTCTGTGTCCCCAGTGTCCCCAGGCACAGCCAGCTCTGGGACAGCACCTGGGAGCACTCAGCAAGGTCCCCTCCGTGTCCCCAGTGTCCCCAGGCACGCCCAGCTCTGGGACAGCATCTGGGAGTGCTCAGCATCCCCCCGGTCACTCCACTCCACCCCTGCGTCCTCCAGGGATGGGGACACCCCTGGGTGCTCTGCATTCCCAGCCTGGAACAACCTGCAGCCCTATCTCCAGATCGGGTTGTTTTTGCTCCCATTTGTTTGATCAGGCTTTTAATTAAAGCTGTCTTATTAATTAGCTGTGACCACCTCACAGGGGTTTTTCTCCATGCAAACAGGCTGGAAGCTCGGGTTTGAGGCTCCCTTTGGGATGGCTCCCTCATTGTTTGGGTTTGTTGTTAACTCTGAGGCTCTGAGCATGGTTTCAGCTCAAATCCCCTGCCTGTCCCCGTGGGTGGAACTTCTCCCTTTATTCCCATTTCTCCCAGCTGCCTCCAGGAACAGGCAATGTCCAGGAGACCTCTGAGGCCTCTGGGGGTTTTTTTTCTGATCTAAGTGGGTTTCACAGCCCCACATTCCCTGTCCCTGCTGGAGGACCTGGCCAGGAGCACTGGCTGGGCAAGGGACAGAGGGAGGGGACATCCCAGGGGACAGCCTGAGGGGACAGAGGGAGCGTCCCAAGGGACAGCCTGAGGGGACAGAGGGAGGGGACATCCCAGGGGACAGCCTGAGGGGACAGAGGGAGGGGACATCCCAAGGGACAGCCTGAGGGGACACAGGGAGGGGACATCCCAGGGGACAGCCTGAGGGGACAGAGGGAGCGTCCCAAGGGACAGCCTGAGGGGACAGAGGGAGGGGACATCCCAAGGGACAGCCTGAGGGGACAGAGGGAGGGGACATCCCAAGGGACAGCCTGAGGGGACAGAGGGAGCATCCCAAGGGATGGCCCGAGGGGACAGAGGGAGGGGACATCCCAGGGGACAGCCTGAGGGGACAGAGGGAGGGGACATCCCAGGGGACAGCCTGAGGGGACAGAGGGAGGGGACATCCCAAGGGACAGCCTGAGGGGACACAGGGAGCATCCCAAGGGACAGCACAAGGGGACAGAGGGAGCATCCCAAGGGATTGCCCGAGGGGACACAGGGAGCATCCCAAGGGACAGCCAGGGTGACACAGCCCAGGACATGTCCCTGCAGGGGATATCAGGATTTACCTCTCAGTGCCAGGGCCGTTTCTGCATCTTCTGGCCACACCTGGGCTCCTCGCAGTGGGACCAGGGCGAGCTCCTCTCCAGACCTTCGGGGCACCAGGGCCTGGGAGGTTGGGGCTTGGCCCCCTCCCAGCTGCATTTGCCTCTGCAGCAGGGCCCTCAGAGCCCCCAGAGCCTTCTTCACCTCGGAGGCCGGAGCCATGGAGAAAATCCCCCTCCAGCCCGTCCTGTTGTGGGCTCTCTCTGGGAAGAAGCGTTCACACACCTCAGGGACAGGGATAACCACGGCGTCCTCGCCTGCAGCCGAGCCTGGAGCCTCCTTCTGCAGCCCAGGTCGGCCCACACCGCCCAGCTTCCTCCTTCTCCTGTCTTTGGCTTTGCCTTTTTTCCTGCTTCCTTCGGGTTCATTGAAAAAATACTCGTAGAGTTCGGGCCAGGAGATTTCCCTTTGCAGGGGGGATCTGCGCCCCTCCGGGGAGCTGCCCAGCTCCTCCTCCTCGCCCTGCGAGTCGCAGAACAGGTACTCGTACATCTCGGGCCAGGTCACGTCCAGTGAGTTGGGCTTGGCTGAGGCCCCCTCAGTGAAGCACAGGGGGCTCCGAGCCCTGGGGGCCTCAGCTGCAGCCCCCCGAGGGACCCCAGGCCCGGGAATCGTGGGGATCCCAACTGGGGGCTCACACGGGATCTCCACTGCAGGGATCCTGGGGATCTCCATTACAGGGATCCTGGGGATCTCCACTGCAGGGATCCTAGGGATCTCCACCGCAGGGATCCTGGGGATCTCCGCTGCAGGGATCCTGGGGATCTCCGCTGCAGGGATCCTGGGGATCTCCATTACAGGGATCCTGGGGATCTCCACTGCAGGGATCCTGGGGATCTCCACTGCAGGGATCCTGGGAATCCCTGCTGCAGGCTCCCAAGGGATCCCCACTGGAGGAATCCTGGGGATCCCAGCTGCAGGGATGCTGGGGATCCCAACTGCAGGCTCCCAAGGGATCCCAGCTGCAGGAACCTCAGGGATATCTGAGGGCTTCCTGGAGATCTCAGCTGCAGGGATTCCAGGGATCTCTGAGCCTTTCCTGGGAACCTCAGCTGCAGCAATTCCAGGGATCTCAGCTGCGGGCTCCCCCCCAGCCCCCTCAGCAGTGCTCCCTCCAGGCTCTGCCGCGCTCCCGGCCTGGGGAGGCTTCCCTGGCATCTCCTGGCAGCCCTGTCCTGGAGGAGCCGCGGCTCCGTCGCCAGGGACCGCTGGGACAGTGTCACGTACGCCCAGGCCGCCGGCCTGCCCCGCCTTTGGGTGCTTGGGGGCCTTTGTCTTCCCCGGGGACTGCGGCTCCTTCCCCCTCTGCTTTGGGGGAGCAGCCCCGGGCTCGCCCCCATCCCCGCCAGGGCCGGGCACCGAGCGCTTGTTCTCCGCAGCCTCCTCGCTGCCCAGCCTCACCAGCGCTCCCTTGGCAGCCTTGTCCTTCCCTCTGCCCTTCCGAGGGGACACCGGCGAGCCCGGGGGCGCCTTCCCGGCTCCAGTTGCCCCCCCAGCCCCCGCAGGGTCCCTGTCCCCCTCGGTGGCGCTGGCCCCGCGCTGCCTGCGGCTCTTTCTGGGCTGCGCTGGCACCTTGGGCCTCACCACGCTGGGGGATCCTCCCGGCGAGCTCGGCTCCGTGCCCGCCCTGTCCCCCTCCGGTGCCACCCTGGGCACTGTCCCCAGGGCCGGGCTCGTGTCCCCGCTGGGCTCCGAGGGGGCAGCGCTTTTCTCGGCCGATCCCTCCACGGGGGCAGAGGCTGCTGGAGCCTCTGGCTGTGCCACCATCGGTCCTGGCTGTGCCACCATCAGTCCTGGCTGTGCCACCATCGGTCCTGGCTGTGCCACCACTCCTGGCTGTGCCACCGCTCCTGGCTGTGCCACCACTCCTGGCTGTGCCACATCTCCTGGCTGTGCCACCACCGTTCCTGGCTGTGCCACCGCTCCTGGCTGTGCCACATCTCCTGGCTGTGCCACCGCTCCTGGCTGTGCCACCACCATTCCTGGCTGTGCCACCGCTCCTGGCTGTGCCACATCTCCTGGCTGTGCCACCACCGTTCCTGGCTGTGCCACCACTCCTGGCTGTGCCATCGCTCCCGGCTCTGTCACCGCTCCTGGCTGCGCTCGTCCCTCTCCTGCATCCCCGCCCTGCCCGGGGGCTCCGCAGGTCTCCGTGTCCCTCCCTCCTCCTGCCGCTCCTTCCTCCGCCTGCCCGGGGCCGCCCTGGGCCGTGCCACCGGCCGTGGTGGCCGCGGGTGGCCGCGGTGGCTGCCTCCTGTGCGCGCTGGGCATGGCAGCGCCTGCCGGGCCGGCGGGATCGTCACTGTCGCACAGGAACCCGCCCGCAGAGCCCGGCTCCGCTTCGTCCCCGCTGCCCGAGGGGCGCCCACGCTGCGGGGCGGTGTCACCGGGCACCCCCCGCCCCCCCGGGGCAGCGCCGGGCCCTGGCTCGCTGCCCTCTCGGCGGGGACAGTCCCGTCCCGGGCTGTCCCCTTGCTCAATGTCACTGAGGCTCTGCTCCTCGGCCGTGGCCAGCGCGGCCGGCGCCACGCTGCACTCCTCGGCCGCCCGCAGGAACTCGGCCCACTCGCGCTCGTTCAGCTGGATGCTGTACTCGAAGTTATCCATTCCTGCGGGCGGGGAGCGGCCAGGGGTCAGCGAGGAGGGGGTGACACCGCTGAGGGTAGCGAGGGGCGCCCCCAGCCCTTCCTGCCCGCTCCCCTCGTCCACCTGCTCGTCCTCAGGCGTTTCCAGCCGAAAGCCAGCTGGAAATGCCAGCCCCTGGCGACCTCAGCGGGACCCCATCGCTGCCAGCAGGGACAGAGGCCACTGCCACCCCCCGCCTGTCCCCGCTGCCTCGGCAGAACCGGGATTGGGGCACCGGGGCTTTGGGGTGCTCCCCGCAGCTGCACAGAGACTTTGGGATTCTCCCCACAGCTGCACCGGGGCTTTGGGATTCTCCCCACAGCTGCACCGGGGCTTTGGGGTGCTCCCCACAGCTGCACCAGGGCTTTGGGGTGCTCCCCACAGCTGCACCGGGGCTTTGGGGCGCTCCCCACAGCTGCACCGGGGCTTTGGGGCGCTCCCCACAGCTGCACTGGGGCTTTGGGATTCTCCCCACAGCTGCACTGGGGCTTTGGGATTCTCCCCACAGCTGCACCGGGGCTTTGGGGTGTTCCCCACAGCTGCACTGGGGCTTTGGGATTCTCCCCACAGCTGCACCGGGGCTTTGGGGCGCTCCCCACAGCTGCATCACACCTCCCATCCCCCCTTTTTTACTCATTTTGCCCTAATCCACCCTAAAACCCGGGGGCGACGTTCCTGAGCACTCCGAGGGCACAGCACAAGCAGCACACCCAGCAAAGCCGCGGGGACAGCCCCGTCCCTGCCCTGGGCACCGAGGCCAGCACAGCCCGGGGGGATGCGGCGGCGGGGAGGTGACAAAGGTGACAGAGCCCGTCCTACCTGTCCCCCAGGCGGGGATGGAGCCATTCGAGCAGCCACGCAGGAGAGCCCTCCCCGCACAACATGATGCCCTGACGGGGGCAGAGAGCCCGGCTCCAGCTCAGATCCATTCAGGGGCTAAAAATAGACACTCCCCCCCCAAAATGTCACTTGAGATCCCAGTGCCACCGGCCAGAGAGGGCAGGCCCATATATAGAACTGCTGGGGACATGCCAGGGTGCCAGGACACGTGTGGCTGTGCCACAGCCACCTCTGGGGACACCGAGACCGCTGCTGGTGCCCCCTGCTCCCTGCCGGGGTCACTCCACGGGGTGGCCCCGAGGGCCATGGAGGTCCCTGGGTGGCACACCTGGGTGGCACAGCTGGGTGGCACTGCGGGTCCTTTTTCCCACAGAGCTGCTTCTCCGCCTTAGTCACGCTCTCCAGGGTGACACAGAGTCACCTCGGGGGCAGGGTTCACCTATTTAGGGCGCTCCCAGGGCATTTACTGCCAGCCAGGTGACGTCAGGAGGTGACAGGCGGCACCACGGTCTTGTGACAGACCTCGCAGGGCGTGTGGCACCCGTCCCACACCACCCAGGGCCACCTGGGCCACGTGGGCTGGGGAGCCTCGGGCTCGGGGGGAGCCTGGCACTGGGGAGGGGCAGAGCTGCCAAGGGGGGCCCGGCAGGTCACGAAGCCGAGCCAGAAATAACCCTCAGCTCCCGGAGCCTTCCTCCCACCTTCCTCCCCATCCCAGGGCCAAAAATAGCTGCCCTGGAAGAGCTCCCTGCAGGACAGGGGTGGCAGGGGGACACCCCGGGTCCAGCACTGCCCCCAGGCTCCGGCCACCCCACACACCCCAGCCACGGCCAGGGGGGCTGACCCACGGGCCCTGCACCCCCTGGGGGTCCCACAAACCTCGAGGGTCCTCCCCAGGGCCAGGTGCCACCCCGGGGAGGTGGGGGACAGCTCCCGGCTCTGTCGCCACGGGCAGGGCACAGCTCCTGGCCCTGTCCCCACAGGCAGGGGACAGCTCCTGGCTCTGTCCCCACGGGCAGGGGACAGCTCCCGGCTCTGTCGCCACGGGCAGGGCACAGCTCCTGGCCCTGTCCCCACAGGCAGGGGACAGCTCCTGGCTCTGTCCCCACGGGCAGGGGACAGCTCCTGGCCCTGTCCCCACGGGCAGGGGACAGCTCCCGGCTCTGTCCCCACGGGCAGGGGACAGCTCCCGGCTCTGTCCCCACGGGCAGGGGACAGCTCCTGGCCCTGTCCCCACGGGCGGGGGACAGCTCCCGGCTCTGTCCCCACGGGCGGGGGACAGCTCCTGGCCCTGTCCCCACGGGCAGGGGACAGCTCCTGGCCCTGTCCCCACGGGGAGGGGACAGCAGGGTCCCTTGTTCTGTCCCGGCCATCCCGCGGGGTGAAGCTCCCCGCGGCGGCCGCGGCCCCGCACTACAGGGAGGGGAGAGCGCCAGGAGAGCCGAGCATGGCCCGGGACAGGAGAGCCGAGCATGGCCCGGGACAGGAGAGCTGAACATGGCCCGGGACAGGAGAGCCGAGCATGGCCCGGGACAGGAGAGCCGAGCATGGCCCGGGACAGGAGAGCCGGACATGGCCCGGGACAGGAGAGCTGAACATGGCCCGGGCCAGGAGAGCCGAGCATGGCCCGGGACAGGAGAGCCGAGCATGGCCCGGGCCAGGAGAGCAGAACATGGCCTGGGACAGGAGAGCCGAACATGGCCTGGGACAGGAGAGCCCAACATCTCCCCGGACACGCTTCCCTGGTCCGGCTGGGTGCACACGGCAGGAGGAGCCGCTGCCCTCCCGTCCTGTCCCGCTCCTCATCTGGCTGCGCCCTGCTCCCCCCGCTCGCCTCGCAGAGGGGAAACCGAGCGGCTTCCTGCGCTGGGCTGCAGCCGATTTCCTCCCCCCGGAGCCGGGCTGGGCTCGGAGCCGCCTCCCAGCTGCGCTGAAACCGCGGCGGGGAGGATGAAAGGGGCCGGGCCGGGCCGGCAGCCAGCGCCGGGGGTGTCACGGCAGGGCCACAGGAGCTGCACACCCCCGCCACACGTCCAGGGCTGGAGCCGCAGACGGCCCCGGCTTCCTGCGGCTGCCCCCGGGGGAAGCTCACACAGCGCCCGTGGGGAAATGAGGCCTCAGCCAGCGCTTCCCGTCCTGTCAGGGGGGCCAGAAAAGCCCGGCGTGGCCTCTGAGGGCACGTCCGGCTGTCCCTGGGCCCTGCAGGTGGCAGAGGGACACGGTGCCACCTTGCCAAGGACAATGCAGTGGAGAGCCCGTGCCCCATTCCCCTCTTGGCTCCCGTGCCTGTCCGGGATTCCTGGCTGCAGCTCCCCGCTGCCAGTGCTGGGCTGCTGCACGGCTGCTGCAGGGCTGCTGCAGGGCTGCTGCAGGGCTGCTGCAGGGCTGCTGCACGGCTGCTGCAGCCCCGTCCTGTGCATGGCACCCAGCACCTGCAGGACGGACGCTGTGGGATTGAGGACGTGATATAAATACCCAATGTCAACCTGTAATGGGAGAAGGGCCCGAAATAAAGCAGCAGATGTGACCCCCCATGCCTGGAGGGAGAGACAGCCGGGATCAAGGGCATGGGCAAGGCAGGAAAACTGGGAATGCCGGGGAGGGCATTTCCTTTGGGATAGAGGTACCGTCTGTGGCTCAGCATTCCCCACTCCCAGCGTAAAGGAGCCTCAGTTTCTGGGAAAGGAGCTCTCAGGGCAGAATGGAAAAATTCCCCTCCCACCCAAGAAAATCCATCTGGGGAAATTGCACCTCTGTGCAGCTTCTCAGAGCAGCACTGAAGCCCCACGGGCGCCGGGGCTTGGCTGGGATCCCCCCCCAGACAGCCCAAAAAATGCAGAGAAATGTGGATTTGATCAGGGGGATCCTCCCTGCCCTGCTCTGCACCCATCACACGCTGTGCAGGGCAGGAAGGGAGAGACGGCAGGAAAAGCAAGGGGAAAAATAATAATAATAATAAAGCATAAAGGAAAAGAAATCTGCCCACAGCTTCAGGAGCAAGACAAGCTGGGCCCTTGCTGTTTGCCCGGCATGGAGAGGTTTGTGTGATGATTTTCTCATTCCTCCTTCAGTCTGAGCTGGCTGACGCTGAGCCTCAGGCAGTGACAGCAGTGTCCACGCCTGGCTGCTCCCTGGAGCCTCCTGTGCTCTCTCCTGCCCTTCCACCTCGTGCTCTGCCCCTGGCCCGATTCCTCCCTCCTTTCCATAAATCCCTGGAGGTGCAGCCCTCAGCTCTCAGCTGGGGAATCCTGCCCCGGGCTGGGCACAGGGGGAAATACAGGAATGGGGATCTGCCCCGGGGAACGCCTGCGAGGAGCAGCTCCGTGCTGAGGAAAGGGTTAACCCTGCAGTGAAACTCGGAGAGCAGCGAGGCCGCAACCACCGGGCTGGTTTTGCTGGTTTGGGGGCAGGCGAGCGGCAATTATCGCCCCCAAACCACCCCAGCGCCGCATTGTTTCTGCCCAAACCCTTTCGATTCTTTCGGTTTGGGGGTCGTGTTGTGAATTTTTTTTCTTTTTTTTTTCTTTTTTTTTCTTTTTTTTTCTTTCTTTTTTTTTTTTTTTTTTCCCGGGTGTTTTGTTTTTTGTGGGGTTTTTTTCTGGGTTTTTTTTTGTTGTTGTTGTTGTTTGGTTTTTGGTTTTTGGTTTTTTGGTTTTTGGTTTTTTGAGTGGTTTTTTTTCCTTTTTTTTTTTTTTCCCCTTTTTTTTTTCTGCCTGAAACTCTCTCCCCAGGCTCTGTTAAAATTCCATCCCGTGCTCCCCGCGCCGCCCGCCCCGGGCTCACTCAAAGGTCAGGCTCGGCTCGCCTGAAACCCGGCCAGGCTCTTCCCCAAGCCCCGCTCCTGGCAGGAGTTTCGGGTTGCTGATCCAAGTCCCGCCGGGTTTCAGATTTCTGCGCAAGCTTTGGCTCCGCTCGCACAAGAACAGCCCCGGGGACCCTGCGGCCGGGGCAGGGACACGGTGGCAGTGCCAGGGCTGGGACACGGTGGCAGTGCCAGGGCCGGGGGTGGCAGCGCCAGCCACCTCCGAGGAGAGGGCAAACAGAGCAGGAGCTGCCTCAGGGGCACCGGGGTGGGCTCTGGAGCAGGGTGGCACCGTGCCAGGGGACAGGCAGGTCCCCAGCTCTGTCCCCCAGGGGCTGGGGGACGCTGTCCCTTGTGCCAGGGCTGGCCCCGATGAGGATGAGCCAAAGGGGGGAGGATTTGGTCAGAGGAGCTGTGGCTGCCCCTGGCAGTGCCCAAAGCCGGGCTGGGCAGGGTTTGGAGCAGGAGCAGCGGGAGGTGTCCCTGCCGCGGCGTGGGTGGCACTGGACGGGCTCTGAAGCTCTTCCAAGCCAAACCATGCCAGGATTCCGTGACCCTGTGCGGCACAGCCCCACCACGGCCCGGCTGCCTGCGCTGCTCCGGGGCTGGGGACAGCTGCAGGGACAGCTCTGCCACCCCCTCTCCGTGCTGTCCCCTGGCAGAGACAATCTCCACCCAGGCAGAGAAAGCCATTTTTTAATTTTCTTTATTCTCTTTATTCTCGTTATTCTCTTTATTCTCGTTATTCTCTTTTATTATTCCATTATTAATCCACATTATTATTAGTAGTAGTCCATAATTTTCCATATTATTAATCCATATTATTATTATTATTCCATATTATTCCGTATTATTATCCGTATTATTATCCATATTATTCCATTATTATTCTATTTGTTCGATTTATTTTTTCTCACAGGTCCTGGAAAGAGCCCTCTGGGCTGAAGTTTCAGCTCCCACGAATCCGTTTTCCCCCCGAATCCCACAGGGGTTTCACCTGCGCGCTCCTTTTCCCTCCGTTTCCACTAGATGTCACCTACAGCCGCAAAGTCAGCGGTTCCCCTGGATATTTCTTTTTCTATCCCGCCTCTCCGGAGGTTAAAATTCCGCGCAGCGGGTCCGTGGGAATGCCAAACACCGAGCCCGGGGTGCGCAGGCCGGGGGCGCAGCAGCCGGGGGAGGGCAGGGCTTGGGGAGCTCCTGAGCTGTGGGAGAAGAGAAAATCCCTGCTCCTCACACTGGGAGAAGGGAAAATTCCTGTTCCCCATGTTGGGAGAAGGGAAAATTCCTGTTCCCCACGCTGGGAGAAGGGAAAATTCCTGTTCCCCACGCTGGGAGAAGGGAAAATCCCTGCTCCTCACTCTGGGATAAGGGAAAATCCCTGTTCCTCACGCTGGGAGAATGGAAAATCCCTGTTCCCCATGTTGGGAGAAGGGAAAATTCCTGTTCCCCACGCTGGGAGAAGGGAAAATTCCTGTTCCTCACGCTGGGAGAAGGGAAAATTCGTGTTCCCCACGCTGGGAGAAGGGAAAATTCATGTTCCTCACGCTGCGAGAAGGGAAAATCCCTGCTCCTCTCGCTGGGAGCTTGGCTGGCGCCTCGGGAGGCTCAGCCCTGCCTTGTGCTGGGACAGGAACGCTCAGGGGGTCACTGGTGTCACCCTCGGGTGCCAAAGCCCCGAGGCTCCGGCAGCTCCGGCAGCTCCATCCCTGCGGGCACCGAACACCCTGGGCTGGGCTGGGTTTGCCTTGGCACCCCCTGAGGGGTTTGGGGCAGTCCCAGCTGGGCTGGGGAGCCTCAGGCCGGGCTCCCAGAGCCACTCCCTGATCCACAGGGATCCTCCAGCTCCTGTCCCTGCCATGTCCACGCCTGTCTCCCCCACCCCGGCAGTCCCTGGGAGCGTTGGCCAAGCGCTCCTGGAGCCCTGGAGTGTCACCCTGGGGGAGGACCCTGCCCAAAAATCCAGGCTGGCCCTCCCCTGGCACAGCTCCAGCCTGTCCCTGGTGCCCAGAGCAGCACCTGCCCCTCCTGAGGAAGCTGCTCCTTGTGCTGATCCTGGTCTGATCCCAGCCCTGATCCCAGCCCTGATCCCAGGCTGATCCCAGCCCTGATCCCGGCCCTGATCCCAGTCCTGATCCCAGCCCCGATCCCAGCCCTTATCCCAGGCTGATCCCAGCCCAATCCTGGCCCCAATCCCAGGTTGATCCCAGGCTGATCCCAGCCATGATCCTGGCCCTGATCCCAGCCCTGATCCCAGCCCTGATCCCAGCCCTGATCCCAGGCTGATCCCAGCCCGATCCCAGCCCTGATCCCAGCCCTGATCCCAGCCTGATCCCAGCCCGATCCCAGCCCTGATCCCAGCCCTGATCCCAGGCTGATCCCAGCCCGATCCCAGCCCTGATCCCAGCCTGATCCCAGCCCTGATCCCAGGCTGATCCCAGCCCGATCCCAGCCTGATCCCAGCCTGATCCCAGCCCAGTCCCGGCCCACCCACCGCCAGCAGCTCCCAGGAGCAGAGGCCGGCTCAGCTCGGGTTGCAAACACAACAGAGCCGGCGGCTCCGCACACGCGGCTGCTCAGCCCCGCTCCAGCAGCCCCAGCCCGGCTCGGATCAAGGCAGGACCTTCATTAACCCTCTCAATTCCGAGCCTCCAGAGTGGGAATTCCCAAAGCTCGGGGAGCTGCACCCCTGTTCTGCCCACGGGAAGGGTTTCCAGGCCCCTGGGGACGTGCCAGCAGCCAGGGACGGTGACACCGTGCCAGCAGCCAGGGACGGTGACACCGTGCCAGCAGCCAGGGACGGTGACACCGTGCCAGCTGTGCGGGAGGGAGCTGTGCCAGGCTCAGCCCAAATGCCACTGTCAGAAACGCTGGAGCTCTGCCAGCTCCCGAGCCCCCGAGGACAGCGTTCCCCTAATCCTGAAATCCGCCACCTTCGCCCTCCTGGGAATGTGTTAGAACCCTGGAAACTCAGAACATAAAGATCTAGACTTTATAAAAAGCAATATGGAAGATTTAGGGTTTAAGATAAGTTCTTCTTCTTTCACCTTTTTCTTCAAGGTTTTGGTGGTAATTTGCAATTTAAAACCAACAGGAATGGAAAGCTCCAATCTGAGCAGAGCTTCCTTTAATTTGTTCCCCCATTTCTGGATCCAGAGCTCCCCGGAGGATCGCTGCCAGCCCTGATCTCCTCAGGCTGGAGGTTCTGACAGAGGTTTCTGAGGCAGAATTGGGATCAGAGCTGGTGCCACAGGAATGACTCTGGATTATCCATTCCAGGGCCTCAGGGGGCTCCCAGCAGCCAGGGCAGAGCAGCAAACATAAAAACCCAGAGCTGGGACAAATCATGGAATCCTGGAATGGTCTGGGCTGGAAAGAAGCTCAGTCCCAGTCAGGGAGGGACCCTCCCAGTGTCCCAGGCTGCTCCAACCCCCGTGTCCAACCTGGCCTTGGGCACTGCCAGGGATGGGGCAGACCTGGGTATGCCGTGCCAGGGCCTCCCCACCCAAAATTCCCCCTAAATTCTTCCTTTTCCTTTTCCTTTTCCTTTTCCTTTTCCTTTTCCTTTTCCTTTTCCAAGCAAAAGTCCTGGGTCTCTCTGTTGGTTCCACATCCCTCTCCACATCCCCGCTCTTCCAAGAGCCCTCCTGGCACCGTGGGCAGGAGCCCTGGCTGGGATCATCAGCTCCAGTGCCCAGAGGTCACAAAAGAGCCTGGTTCTGCTTTCCTGGGCTGCTGGAAGAGGCTGGAGCAGGCAGGCAGCAGCTGAGGCTGTTCCTGCACCTTTTTTTTATTCCTCCCCCGGGGCAGAGAGGCTCAGAAAGCCGCGGCGTGGGACCGAGGCTCCCCTGCTCTGGCATCTTAACGAGAGGCAGCTGCTGGAGGCAGAGCAGGGAGCAGCACAAGGGAAAGGCCCCGCTGCATTAATTAAAGGTCACAGGGCCATTCCAGAGGCTTCCCAATTACCTCTGCCGGAGTGTGGCTAATGTGAGATAATGATGTCACACAGCCACTAATGAGGCAGGTTATCCAAACCCCCCGGCCCCCTCCCCGCCAGGAGCTCCGGGATGAGCCCCAGGGAAAAGGGTCGCTCTTCCCTCCCCTCCTTTTCCTTCGGGAAGCTGGAAAATGGAGCCAGGGAAGGCAGGAGGACAGGCACAGCTCAGAACTGTGTGACTGGCTGCACCAGGACTGGTGTGACAGGCACAGCTCAGCCCTGCCTGGCACCAGGACTGGTGTGACAGGCACAGAGCTCAGCCCTGCCTGGTGTGACAGGCACAGAGCTCAGCCCCTGCCTGGCACCAGGACTGGTGTGACAGGCACAGCTCAGCCCTGCCTGGTGTGACAGGCACAGAGCTCAGCCCCTGCCTGGCACCAGGACTGGTGTGACAGGCACAGCTCAGCCCCTGCCTGGTGTGACAGGCACAGAGCTCAGCCCCTGCCTGGTGTGACAGGCACAGAGCTCAGCCCCTGCCTGGTGTGACAGGCACAGCTCAGCCCCTGCCTGGTGTGACAGGCACAGAGCTCAGCCCCTGCCTGGTGTGACAGGCACAGAGCTCAGCCCCTGCCTGGTGTGACAGGCACAGAGCTCAGCCCTGCCTGGTGTGACAGGCACAGCTCAGCCCTGCCTGGTGTGACAGGCACAGAGCTCAGCCCCTGCCTGGTGTGACAGGCACAGAGCTCAGCCCCTGCCTGGTGTGACAGGCACAGAGCTCAGCCCCTGCCTGGTGTGACAGGCACAGCTCAGCCCTGCCTGGCTGCACCAGGACTGGTGTGACAGGCACAGAGCTCAGCCCGTGCCTGGCTGTGTCCCTGAGCAGGAGGGATCCAGCCCAGGATCTCCCCGAGCCTCGGGAGGTGATCGGGGTTTACCAGCAGCCTCTTCCCCGCTGTTTGCTCAGGCAATTCCTACAGCAGCCCTGATTTGTTCCTGTCCCAGGCCTCCCCTCCCTGCAGGCCCTGAGTTTGCCTTTCTGGATCATTTCACTTTCAGGGCCAAGCGCTCCTTTCCTCCTGAGCTCATGGGGAAGGAAGGATCAGCAGCCCCTGCCCTGATCTCCTCCTGCAGAGCTGCAGGAAGGGACACAGCGAGGCAGGAGAAGCAATTCCTGCTCTCCTTGGGCAGCCTCTCCCACCCCAGAGCTCAGCAAAGCCCTCCCGACCCCAGAGCTGCTGCAAACTGGGGACAAAGTTTGCTTTATAAAACAATTTCTTTATAAAAAAACAATGTGGAAGATTTAGGGTTTAAGAGAAGTTCTTCTTCTTTCACCCTTCTTTTTCTTTCACCCTTCTTCTTCATGGTTTTGCTAATTTGTAATTTAAAACCAACAGCAATGGAAAGCTCCAATCTGAACAGAGCTTCCTTTAATTTGTTTAATTTAATTTAATTTAATTAATTTCTGGATCCAGAGCCCCACGGAGGGTCACAGCCAGCCCTGATCTCCTCAGGCTGGAGGTTTTTACAGAGGTAAAGGGAATCCTGCAGCGACCCCTTTTTTCCAGAGGAGCTGCTGAGCTCAAACAGGATCCAAACCCATCCAAGAGGAGTCTCTGGGAGCTGCCGGCTGGGATCCCTCAGGCTCTGGAGCAGCCGGGGGGAGGCCGGGGCGGGGGCAGCAGAGCCCCGGGGCTCCCGCAGGAAGGCAGAGCCGGGGCTCTGCTCATCCCCGCAGCTCCCATCCCTCCCACACCCTGCACGGCGAGAGGAAAATCTGCCAGGGGAGAGGGATGAAAAGGCTGCAGAGGCAGGGCCGGGAGGGGGAGGAGGATCCGGCCTTTCCCGAGGGGCTGCCAGGAGCTCTCTGCCCACCGGGAGCCCTGGATTCCCACCCAGGCTGCAGCAGCCAAGGGTGGGGTGTTTTCCCCGGGCCAGCACGATGACATCTGCTGCAGGAATTCTTCTCCCCCGGCTCCCCCAGCCTGGGTGGGATTTTTTTTTTTTTTTTTCTATGCACTTACAGATCAGGCTAAATCAACAACAAAAAAAATCTCCCAACCTGCAGTGAAGGAAGAGACTGGGAAGGGCTGGAGCGCTAAACCCTGACCTTTGCTAATCCCCAGGCAGTGGCTGCGGGCGAGGAGCTTGCTGCAGGCGCTGCCAGACTTTGCTCTCCCCACGGGCAGCATTTTTAACCTTCCGAGCAGCCTGGGCTTTGCTGTCAGCCTGGAGCAGCAGCTGTGGGGCAGGGAACGGCTGTGGGAGCTGGCAGGAAAGCCCAGGATGATCCCAGCGCTGGGCTGGGGCTCCCAGGGAAGCTGGGATGTGTTGCTGGCCCCTCAGGGGAGCAGCAGCACCTCCCTTCCCCGACTTCTGCATTTCTAAAAATGGGGATAACGAGGTTGAGGCCTTGTTGCTATAAAAAACAATCCCTGTGTAGCAACTGGAGCGCTTGCAGCAGGCTGGGAAGGTGCTCCTGCTTCCAACCAAAATATGGATGTTCTGAGCGAATTCCTTGGCTCCTCTGGCAGCATCAGGACCCTCACTCACGAGCCAGGCCCGGGTTTGGTTCCAGGTTTCTGCTCCCTCGTGTCCCTCCCTGGCCAAGGTGCAGACCCAGATTTCCCCTGAAATTTCCCCTGAATTTCCCCCTGAATTTCCCCCTGAATTTCCCCTGATTTTCACCTGAATTTGCATCCCAAGCGCTGGTTTGATGCAGCCCCCTCGCCTGTCACAGCTCTCAAAACATCTCCAGCTCTGAGAAATAAACAGAGAGCGGCAAAGCTGAGCAACACCTGCTGCAAAGGCAGCCCCAGCCCCAGCCCCAGCCCCAGCCTTCCTCCTCCTCCTCCTCCCCCAGCCCCAGCCCCAGCCCCAGCCTTCCTCTTCCTCCTCCTCCTCCCCAAGCCCCACCACAGGGCAGCCCCTGGCCCATGGCCGGGTGGGAGCAGAGCTTTGCTTCCCACGGGGAATATTCCAGCCCTGGCAGCTGTGTCGTGCCAGAGCAGCTGTGCAGTCCCAGGGCAGCCGTGCAGTGCCAGGGCAGCCGTGCAGAGGTGCGTGCCTCAAACCCAGATTCAGACGGGGCTGCGCTGGGAGCAGCAGGACTCTGGCGCTGCCATCCTGAGGAGAACCCGAGGCCCCGGGCGCAGGATTCCCCTTGGACAGGGTCGGATCCTGCCCCCAGATGCTCCCGAGGGAGTGAAGCCCCTGAGGGGTGGCAGCCGTGCCTGCCGGGGGGCTGCAGGGCCCGGTCCGGCTCCCCCCGTGCCCCCAGCCTGTCTCATCGCTGTCACCGCCGGTGTCACCGCTGCGTCCTGCGGGGACAGTGACTCAGGGGCCGGTGACTCACCCCGAGCCTGGCCCCGCTCTGTGCTCATGGAATCGCTCCCTCAGCGCCGCGTTCTGCAGGGGAGGACCCGGCCTTCAGCCTCAGACCCTCCTCCTCCTCCTCCCCGCCACCCTCCCCGATACAGGCCGGCCGTAAATCCGGGGACAGCTCTGTTCGCCTTCGGGAGCCGCACCCGGCTCCTCCCAGGGCAGGGAATAAACACCGCGTCTGCCGCCCCTGAGTTACGGGCGAGTTCAGAGGCCTCGAGTGTGAAAAGTTAATTGCCTGACACCTCAGTTAATCACGCCAGGCCTGCGCCAGGGCCACCCCCGAGGGGTGGCTTGTGTCACACCTGTCCCCATTGCCACCCTGCAGGAGGGTGCCCCGCGCCTGTCCCTGCCCGCCGCGCTCTTGCCCAAGCCCCGGGTGTCGCAACCCCGGCGCCAGACGCGGGGACCCGCAGGGGTTTGTGCTCGTGTGGATTTGCACCAACAGGAGAGAAAAACAGGGTGGGGAGCGAGAGGAAAAACCCCTCAGAGGCTTTGTTTGGGATGTTCGCAAAGCCATCAGCGAGCGGTGCCCGCCCGGGACCCCCGGGGGCTCCCACGGATGGAGCTCCGGGAGTTTCCATCCATGAAGGGGGAACAAGGGATAAGGCAAAATGAAGTCATTGCTGGATTATCCAAAAATGACTTCAATATCTGAGGGTGCAGAGATGCTCCGGGGCAAAGGGAGGGCTGTGGCTCACTCTGGGCATGGAAATGTTGGGAATCATCTGAGAACGGCGCTGATGCAGCACCAGTGGTTCCCCTCCACAGAGTAAACCACAAGGACGTGTGGAGCACAGGGAATTCCCATCCATGGAATTACGGGCACTGGGATTTCTCATCCCTCAAGCTAAAAAACAATCACCAGGCAGCTGCCCCGGGCGGATTCCCCCTCACCCGGAGGAAAAAAAAAAATTCCAGGCGGCCCCTGCGTGCCCTCGCGGCTCTCAGGGCCCTGGAGCCAGGCACAGCAGAGCTCTGGCCTGATTTCATCCCGGGATTTGTGTCAGTGCCGGGGCGGCGCTGGTGCCTGTGGCTGCTCCATGTGGTTCGCGTTAAGCGCGGCGCTAATGGGATCCATGTGACTGCGGGGGAGCGCATCTGCCGCGGAGCCTGCCTGCTGCTTGTCACTCCCGCGGTGGCCCTGGGCAGGGACAGCCCTGGGCAGTGCCACTCCCGGGCAGTGCCACCCCCGGGTAGTGCCACCCCCGGGCAGTGCCACCCCTGGGTAGTGCCACCCTTGGGCAGTGACACCCCCGGGTAGTGCCATCCCCGGGCAGTGCCACCCTTGGGCAGTGACACCCCCGGGTAGTGACACCCCCGGGTAGTGCCACCCCTGGGCAGTGCCACCCCCGGTCAGTGCCGGCCCCGGGCAGTGCCGGCCCCGGGCAGTGCCACCCCTGGGTGGTGCCACCCCTGGGCAGTGCCACCCCTGGGTAGTGCCACCCTTGGGCAGTGCCACCCCCGGGCAGTGCCACCCCTGGGTAGTGCCACCCTTGGGCAGTGCCACTCCCGGGCAGTGCCACCCCTGGGCAGTGCCACTGGGGATCCCCGGGATCCTCGGGATCCTCAGGATGCTCAGGATGCTCCTTCCCGTCCCCGGGAGCTGCCCCGGGTGGGATTAGCGGGATTTGGAGGCTGGAGCACGTCCCCGCTGTTGGGGAGCTCCCCCTCGGCTGCAGCAGCTGCAGCTGCAGCAGCAGCGCAGCCCTGCACACGGGAGGAGCGCAGCAGGGCAGCGCTGGGCAGCGGGGGAGGAGGGCGGGGGGCGGGGGAGACAGGGGAGGAGGTTTGGGGAGCAGAGGAGAAGGATTGGGGAGCAGGGGAGGAGGTTTGGGGAGCAGGGGATGAGGGCAGGAGGGAATGGGGAGCCAGGGCAGGAGGCAGGCAGGGATGGGCAGCCAGGGAAGCAGGGCAGGCAGGGATAGGGAGCAGGGCAGGAGATTTGGCGAGTAGGGCAAGAGGTTTGGGGAGCAGGGGAGCAGGGCAGGAGAGAATGGGGAGCCAGGGGAGGAGGGCAGGCAGGGCTGGAGAACCAGGGCAGGAGGTTTGGGGAGCAGGGACAGGAGGTTTGGGGAGCAGGGGATGAGGGCAGGAGGGCAGGCAGGGATA
Organism: Prinia subflava; assembly: GCF_021018805.1. NCBI lineage: Eukaryota > Metazoa > Chordata > Aves > Passeriformes > Cisticolidae > Prinia > Prinia subflava. Next base: position 6,624,833 of record NC_086267.1, on the reverse strand, counting down.
GGGAACAGGACAGGAGGGGATAGGGAGCAGGGCAGGCAGGGATGGGCAGCAGGGAAGCGAGGCTGGTGCAGGCCCCGCTGCTGCCAGGCTCCCGACGAGCCCGCCCGCCTCCTCCTGGAGTGCACAAAGCCTCTTTGTGCAGGGCTGGTGCACCCCGAGCAGCCCAGGGCGGGGGGAGAGGAGGGACAGCAGGGCTGGTGGCCAGCAGGGACATTCAGGGAGGGACATCCACCCGGCTGGGGCTGGCACAGCCCAGCCCAGAGCCCCAGGGCCTCCAGAGCTCTCTGCAGGCCCCAGAGCCCAGCCCGGGGGCAGGGACTGAGCTCAGGCAGCCTTTGGGTCCTGCTGAGGAGGAAACCAGCCAGCCCCAGCCTCTCCTGGCAGCCCTGGGGCTGCACTCGGGGTGGAGTCAGCCAGACCCTTCTCCTGAGGCAGATCTGCTGCTCAGGCACTGAACATCATCATTTCAGTCCTGTTCGGGGCCTCTGCTCCTCGGTGCTGGAACAAGGAATCAATCTTCATTTGGCTGCCCGGTTTGTCCAGCTGGATGGCAGGGCCTGGCTCCCGCGGCAGCATCTGGCACAGCAGGGCCGGGATCCGTCAGTGCCAGCAGGAAATGTCATTAGCGGGGGCACTCTGCAAGGAGCAGAGGTTTCGTGTTTAATTCCAGACCTGGCGTGGTGGCAGCTCCTCAGTGCTGCTCCCTCGCCCTGCCAGGAGACTCCAGCAGGAAAAACTCTCTGGAATCCTGAGTTCCACCTCCTCCAGCTCCTCTTTTTTGTTCCTCACCAGCAAATGCCAAACAGGAGCGAGCCAGCCACGGTTCCCGGGCACTGCCAGGAGGAGCAGGAGAGCTCTGAAAGCCAAATCTGCGTCAGCCCCCTGAGGAGGAGGAGGGGAAATGGGCTCGGTGACAACAACGTGTGGGCTCAGCTCCTCTCGGGCTGCCGCAGCTGCGCCTGTCCCGCGTTCCCAGCAGGGGAAATGAAGGTGTTTTCCTCACAAGGCACCACCCCAGCTCTGCTTGCTGCGATTCAGCGCTGGGTGAGACAGGAAAATGTCTGGGATAGAGGAGCATCTGTCCCACCGAGCCGCTGACTTCCCTTCAAAAAAAAAAAAGGGGAAATTGGCCGGCGTTGTCCGGCGGGCTCCCCTCCTCCCTGTCTGGCACTCCCTCGGTGTTTATCTCCCTCTGAGGCCGGGTGTGAGCCGCTAATTGCTGCTGACACCCGCCCGGCTGGCAGGTTCGGCTCCGGGTGTGAAGTGCGAGCCTGGCCCGCGGTGACAGCCGGGCCTGGCTCCTCTGCCCCTCCTCAGCTTCACCCGGGCTTCCCTCTGCCTTTCTCCAGGCTTTCCCCATCCCTGGAAGTGTTCCAGGCCGGGCTGGACGGGGTTTGGGCCAGCCTGGGGTGAAGGGTGACATCCCCTGCCCGTGGCCGCCCCTCAGAGCACCGAGAGCAGCAGGACCTTCCCTCAGTGCTGCTCCAAAAAATCGCTTTAAAGCGGAGCCAAGAGCCGCAGTTGGTGCCTGGAGGAAACACCCACAGTGCCGGGGTGGCCGTGCCGGGTGCTCCGTGTCCCTGCTGTCCCTGCTGTCCCTGCTGTCCCTGCTGTCCCTGCTGTCCCTGCTGTCCCCGCTCCCGCCGGGATCGGCCTCTGGAGCATCCCCAAGGAGCGACAGCAGCTCCCGGTGTCCCCGGGCTGTCCCCTCCCTCCCGTCACCGTGTTCCCGGCATGAAAGGCGTCCTGGGGGCGGGAGAAGCGTTATAAACAAATAAATAAAATCTCAGCGCCGGGAGGAAAGGGGAGGGGAGGGGAAGGGGCTCCCAGGCAGCCTCGTAAAAGGATGACGCAGGCGGCGAGAGCCGTGGAAGGACGCCAGGGGATCTGGAAAACAGGTTCTGGGGAAGAAAGCCACGCTCCTGCGGCTCCTTCTGACGCGGGCAGGAGCGGGCGGGGCAGGGGCGCTGCCTCGGGGGTCCCCCGAGCTCTGGAGCATCCCCCAAACCCCGCAGCGCTGCCCGGAGCCGTGCCCGGCCCTGCTCCCGCCGCAGCTCCGCGGGCTGGGCTGAGGGAGGAGAGAAATCCCCGCGGAGGGAGCAGAACGCAGCCCTGCCCCAGAGCAGAGCACAAATCCCGAGCTGGGCAAAGCCCTGGGCTCCCTGCACGCCAGGAAAGGGAGAGGAATCATCATTTGTGTGTCAGGAAAAGGAGAGGAGTCATCATTTGTGTGTCAGGAAAAGGAGAGGAATCACCATTTGTGTGTCAGGAAAGAGAGGGATCTCCATTTGTGTGTCAGGAGAAGGAGAGGAATCACCATTTGTGTGTCAGGAAAGAGAGGGATCTCCATTTGTGTGTCAGGAAAGAGAGGGATCTCCATTTGTGTGTCAGGAAAAGGAGAGGAATCACCATTTGTGTGTCAGGAAAGAGAGGGATCTCCATTTGTGTGTCAGGAAAGAGAGGGATCTCCATTTGTGTGTCAGGAGAAGGACAGGAATCACCATTTGTGTATCTGGAAAAGGACAGGATTCACCATTTCTGTGTCAGGAAATGGAATCACCATTTCTGTGTTAGGGAAAGGAGAGGAATCACCATTTGTGTATCTGGAAAAGGAGAGGAATCACCATTTGTGTGTCAGGAAATGGAATCACCATTTGTGTGTCAGGAAAAGCAGAGGATTCACCATTTCTGTGTCAGAAAAGGACAGGAATTCACCATTTCTGTGCCAGGAAAAGGACAGGAATCACCATTTGTGTGCCTGGAAAAGGATTCACCATTTCTGTGTCAGAAAAGGAGAGGGATCACCATTTCTGTGTCAGGAAAGCAGAGGAATTCACCATTTCTGTGCCAGGAAAAGGAGAGGAATTCACCATTTCTGTGCCAGAAAAGGAGAGAATTCACCATTTCTGTGCCAGGAAAAGGAATCACCATTTGTGTGTCTGCACCGTCCCCTCCCCAGCCCCGCCGCCCGAGGTGCGAAGCGCCGGGAGCCGATTGAACCCGGGAACAATGAGCAGGACGATTCCCACTTCCTTCCCACCATTGTCTCCCGGAGCAGGGATGGGGAAATCTCCCCTCCAGGGCCTCCCCAGGAGGTTTTTCTTGACGAGGCCGCCGCTTTTGTTCCGCTGGAGTATCTGGAACACGCCGAGGGCTGGGGAAGGAGCAGGGAGGATGCGAGGCCACGGGCAGGGCTGGTTCCAGCTGGAATCCTCTCTCAGCCAGGAGGGGTGGGTTTAATCCCGAGCTGGGCAAAGCCCTGGGCTCAGGAAAAGGAGAGGAATCATTTGTGTGTCAGGAAAAGGAGAGGAAACATTTCTGTGCCTGGAAAAGGACAGGGATCACCATTTCTGTGCCTGGAAAAGGACAGGGATCACCATTTCTGTGTCAGGAAAAGGACAGGGATCACCATTTCTGTGCCTGGAAAAGGACAGGGATCACCATTTCTGTGTCAGGAAAAGGACAGGGATCACCATTTCTGTGCCTGGAAAAGGACAGGATTCACCATTTGTGTGCCTGGAAAAGGACAGGGATCACCATTTGTGTGCCTGGAAAAGGACAGGAATCACCATTTCTGTGCCTGCACTGTCCCAGCCGTGCGGGGCCGGGGATTTTCCTTGTCCCGGGTGCCGCAGAGGGGGGGATTGGCTCCAAACGAAGCTCGGGGTGAGCTCCCAGCCCTTCCCCGCGGCTCTGCCCCACCAGGCTGGCCCGGGCGCAGGGTGGGGCGGTTGTTGATGGGTGTTTAATGAGGAATTAAACCCCGGCGCTCAGCCGTGGCCGCGGCAGCCCCGGGAGGCTTTGGGGACCAATTGTGCCGAGCAGAGGCGGCTCCGGGGAGCGCCGCTTGATAAATCAGCTTTGGCAATGCTCGCCGGCCGTGTCATGCCAATAAAGCAATTGAGAGTGAAAAAAGAGCTGGACTGGAAAGGTGGGCGAGAGAGGGAAGTCCTGGAGACAATTGACAGCGACAGGGCAGCGGGAAGGACCGGTGGTTCCTCCCGCCGTCAGGATGACACCGCTCCAGGAGTTAAGGGAAGCTGACAGCCCCAAAAAATGAAATCTCTCGCAGCCCAGAAGTCCTTCCCGGAACCACAAATGAGCCGTGGAAGGCCGGGAGGGCCAGACCCATCGCCCTCCTCCTGTTTCCATCCCGAATTAGAATGGGGACAGCGAACCCCATCCCTGTCCCCCTCAGGGAGCAGCAGCCTGTCCTTGCTGTTGATCTTGGCCACCTTGGAACTCGCTGTGTTTTTCCAGCTGCGCTTTAGGGGCTTTGCTCTTTCTCTTTCCTATTTTTTTTAATTTTTTTTTTAAATTTTCCCCTATTTTTCCCGAGCCAGATTCCTCTCCAGCCGCGTTATCCTGTACGGAAAAGAGTCAGCACCGTCCTGGGAGCCAAAGGCAACAGCGCAGGCTCCGTGCCCGCACGGAGGCACATGAGAAAATCGGGCAGGGCAGGGCAGGGCCGGGCTGGGCTGGACTGGGTAGGGCAGGGCAGGGCTGGGCAGGTCTTCCCCTTCTCGGGACACCGACTCCCTGACACGGAAACGGCCAGCACAGAGCAGCCCACGGGACTGAGCCCGGCCTCTCCCTGCTCCTTCCCCTGCCCAATTCCCCATCCTGAGGTCCAGAGGGGATCACGAGCTCTGGAGGGTACCCAGAGATCCAGAGGGGACCCAGAGATCCAGAGGGGATCCCGAGCTCCAGAGGGGATCCCAAGCCCCACAGGGGATCCTGAGCTCTGGAAGCGATCCTGAGCTCCAGAGGGGATCCCGAGATCCAGAGGGGATCCTGAGCTCCAGAGCAATCTTCAGCTCCAGAGGGGATCTGGGCCTAGGAGGGCAATGGGCCTGTGGGTCCCAGAGCAGGGGGAAGAGCAGGGCAGGGTGGTTGGGATAAACCAGAGCTCCAGAGGGGATCCAGAGCTCCAGAGGGCATCTTGAGCTTCAGAGGGGATCTGGAGCTCTGGAGAGGATCCTGACCTCCAGAGAGGACCCAGAGCTCCAGAGGGGATCCTGAACCCCAGAGGGGATCCCCAGCTCCAGAGGGATCCTCTGGGATCACCCAGCATCCCGAATCCTGCTTGCTTTGCCCTTTTTTGGGGGGGTCGATCAGAGACACCTCGCTGAGCCCACACCAGAGAGCTGCGGGTGGCAGAGAGGCAGGGCCAGGCCTCTGTGGAGAGGATGAGGAGGCTCCCGGGGCCAGGCAGGAGCAGGGCAGGACAAAAATGTGCCCCTGGCCCAGGGGTGAAGGCTAAAACCGGGGCTGCTCCTGGCTCAAAGCGAAGGAAATTGGGGAAATCACCCCAAACTGCAGCCCCGAGGACAGCAAACAGCACAGGCAGGGCTGGAGCTGCCACAGGGGAGCAGCTCCCGCCACACCCCGAGCCCGAACGCGGGAGCCAAGCAGGGGAGGCAGCGCTGCAGACACTCGGATTTGCTCCCTGCCACAAATCACCCCCACCCGGCGCAGGCAGCGCTTTGAAAAGCGATCGCGGGGTGTTTATTACAGGAACCGGCTGCGCTGCGTGCTGACAGCCCAGCTGCACGGGGAACTGCTGCACAGGGAACTGCTGCACGGGGAACTGCTGCACGGGGAACTGCTGCACGGGAACTGCTGCACGGGAACTGCTGCACGGGGAACTGCTGCACGGGAACTGCTGCACGGGAACTGCTGCACGGGAACTGCTGCACGGGAACTGCTGCACGGGAACTGCTGCACGGGAACTGCTGCACGGGAACTGCTGCACGGGGAACTGCTGCACGGGGAACTGCTGCACGGGGAACTGCTGCACGGGGAACTGCTGCACGGGGAACTGCTGCACGGGGAACTGCTGCACGGGGAACTGCTGCACAGGGAACTGCTGCACGGGGAACTGCTGCACAGGGAACTGCTGCACAGGGAACTGCTGCACGGGGAACTGCTGCACGGGGAACTGCTGCACGGGGAACTGCTGCATCCACCGGGCCCCGCAGCGCCCCCGCAGCGCCCGGCACCGGCTGATCCCGCTGGGATCGCACCCGGGGCTCGGGAAGGGCTCGGGAGGCTGCAACCAGCCCTGCAGCCCTGCAGCCCTGCAGCTCTGCAGCCCTGCAGCCCCTCAGCCCCGCAGCCTTGCAGCCTCGCAGCTCTGCAGCTCTGCAGCCCTGCAGCCCCTCAGCCCCGCAGCCTTGCAGCCCCGCAGCCCTGCAGCCCTGCAGCCCTGCAGCCCTGCAGCCCCGCAGCCTCGCAGCCCCGCAGCCCCGCAGCCTCGCAGCCCCGCAGCCCTGCAGCCCCGCAGCTCTGCAGCCCCACAGCTCTGCAGCCCCGCAGCCCTGCAGCCCTGCAGCTCTGCAGCCCTGCAGCTCTGCAGCCCCGCAGAGCACTCCCAGTCCGTGCTGGCGCAGGCTGGGAGCTGCCAAGAGGCAGAGGGGGAGCGCAGACGGGAATAATTAACCGAGAGGCGAGGCCGGGTGGCGTCCCCGCAGCTCTGCCCCCGGGCACGCTGCCCCTGCAGCCACCCCGTGCCAGCGCCCAGGGGAGCCCCTGTGCCCCCGGCAGGGCTGAGGGAAGGATTTGGTGTTAAAACAGCAACACCTCCCCCTTCCCCATCCCGAGGTAACTCATGGAGGGGCCGTGGGGCCCGGGGAAATTGGTGTGGAGCCACCCGGGGCGGGCAGGGGGGGATTGGAGTGCCAGGCACGGCTGCCAGGGCACACAGAGCCCGGGGGTATCGAGGGCAGGGGGGCAGCCAGGCCGGCCCCTCACCCAGGCTGAGTCACTTCCCCTCTATCTCGAGGGATTGATAACCAAGGGTGTGTTTGTGGGGTTTAACCCCAGGGGTGTTTGTGGGGTTTAACCCCGGGGGTGTTTGTGGGGTTTAACCCCAGGGGTGTTTGTGGGGTTTAACCCCAGGGGTGTTTGTGGGGTTTAACCCCGGGGGTGTTTGTGGGGTTTAACCCCGGGGGTGTTTGTGGGGTTTAACCCCGGGGGTGTTTGTGGGGTTTAACCCCGGGGGTGTTTGTGGGGTTTAACCCCAGGGGTGTTTGTGGGGTTTAACCCCAGGGGTGTTTGTGGGTTTAACCCCAGGGGTGTTTGTGGGTTTAATCCCAGGGGTGTTTATGGGGTTTAACCCCAGAGCAGAGCTCATCCCAGAGCCTCCAGAGCCTCCAGCACTGCCAGAAACTGGGGCTGGGGGCCTTCCCTGCCCCTCTCAGCTCAGCCTTTGGTGCCAAGGGGAATTACCCAGGGCTGGGCAGTGCCACGATGGTGGCAGAGCAGGAGGTGACCAACTCGGGCAGGTGGCCTGGGGCCAGCGTGGCACAGCCCCCAGAGCCCAGCCAGGACACCCTGACCCCAGGGAGAGGGTACTGGGGGCACTGTGACCCCAGGGACAGGTGTCCAGCCCGTCCCATGGGTGCTGTGACCCCAGGGAGAGGTGCCCAGCTGGTCCCATGGACACTGTGACCCCAGGGACAGGTGCCCAGCCTGTCCCATGGACACTGTGACTCCAGGGACCGGTGCCCAGCTGGTCCCATGGGCGCTTTGACCCCAGGGACAGGTGCCCAGCCTGTCCCATGGGTGCTGTGACCCTGGGGCCAAGGCCAGCAGCAATTCCCACAGCCCGGAGTGCTGCACACCTGCCAGGAGCTGCCTCTGCTCACCTGGCAGGGTGACAGGGGCTGAAATCTGCCTCTGCTCTTGCTGGGAACTGAGGTGCAGCCCCCAGCCCTGCCCTGGCAGGGCTCCAGGATCTCTGACCCCTCCTGTGCCTCTCAGGATAACAAAAATGCAGCTCCCAACCCTCCCCATGCCCTGGCAAGACCCTTCCTCTGCCCCTCGGGGTCTCTGATCCCCGCTCTTCTATTTGGGATAAGCGAGGTGCAGCCCCAAACCCACCCCACACCCTGTCCTAGAAAGGTGCTGGGATCTCTGATCCCCCTCTGCTATTTGGGATATCCGAGGTGCAGCCCCCAGCCCGGCCCTGCCAGGGCTCCAGGATCTCTGATCCCCCCCAGCCCCTCGGGATAAGTGAGGAGCAGCCCCAAACCCACCCCTGCCCCATCCCAGGACGGCTCTGGGATCTCTGATCCCCCTCTGCTATTTGGGATATCCGAGGTGCAGCCCCAAACCCATCCTTGCCCCATCCCAGGACAGCTCTGGGATTTCTGATCCCCCTCTGGTATTTGGGATATCCAAGGTGCAGCCCCCAGCCCGGCCCTGGCAGGGCTCCAGGATCTCTGATCCCCCCCAGCCCCTCGGGATAAGCGAGGAGCAGCCCCAAACCCACCCCTGCCCCACCCCGGGAAGGCTCTGGGATCTCTGCTCCCTCCTCAGCGACTTGGGAGTCCCTCTCCCCCTGCGGAGGGCCCTGCCGGTGTCTGCCTGCTGACTGGAGCTGTCATTATCGGCTCAATAAATCTCTGGCTCGGGTTTTATTGAATCCCTGCCTGAGGGGGAACAAGCCTGTAAAGGTTGAGGAGAGCAGAGCTTTCCCACGCCTCAGCCACGCTCTCGCACACATTCCGGGCCTGCCAGCGCTCCGCAAATGTTTGGACAGCCTTGAACAAATAACACACCTTTAAAGAGGCCAGCACCGAATTTCCCCCGGCCGCCCTGGCAGCGCCTCTCGGTCCCCCGGCAGCCGCGTGTGTGTGTCCGTGCGTGCTGTTTATTTTCGCCTCCTCTCCCCCTCCGTGCGCGGGGCTCTGGCCGCTCTCCAGCTGCGTTTTTGGGGAGGAATTCTGGCCTCTGTGCCTGCCCCGCGGGGGCCGGGATGGGAGCGGAGCGTGCGGAGGGGAGGAGAGGGTTTGGCTCCTCTCCCCGGGCCGGCTTTCCCTCCGGCAGGTGGGGCAGGGAGCAGCCAGCGGGGTGGGTTTTATTTCTGCTGAGCCCGTGCCAGGCCGCGGTGGCCGCCTCTGGGTTTTCCAGAGGTTTTTCCAGAGTTGCAGGGGCTGGGTTTTGCTCCTGGCGCTCAGCTCTGCTCGTTAACGCCGGGAATGGATTCAGAGTCGCGCTGATGGGGGGCTGACCCCAGGGAACCCCCCAGGGCAGGCGGAGCCCCCGCCTGGGGCTGCTCCATCCCTGCCCGGGGCTGCTCCATCCCCTCCCGGAGCTGCTCCATCCCTCCTGGAGCTGCTCCATCCCTCCTGAAGCTGCTCCATCCCTCCTGGAGCTGCTCCATCCCCTCCTGGAGCTGCTCCATCCCCTCCTGGAGCTGCTCCATCCCCACCCGGGGCTGCTCCATCCCCTCCTGGAGCTGCTCCATCCCCACCCGGGGCTGCTCCATCCCCTCCTGGAGCTGCTCCATCCCCTCCTGGAGCTGCTCCATCCCCTCCTGGGGCTGCTCCATCCCCTCCTGGAGCTGCTCCATCCCTCCTGGAGCTGCTCCATCCCTCCTGGAGCTGCTCCATCCCCTCCTGGAGCTGCTCCATCCCCACCTGGGGCTCCTCCATCCCTGCCCGGGGCTGCTCCATCCCTGCCTGGGGCTGCTCCATCCCCACCCAGGGCTGCTCCAGAACTTTCCTGGAGGCCTGGGATGCCTCAGATTTTGGGTTTTTTTAGGGAGCCAGCCCCGAGTGTGCTGGGAGGGGTCACTGCAGCGTTCTGCTCCTCCTGGGATGGGAGTTCTGCCACTGCCTGGCTGACCACATGCCAGGTCTGTGCATCCAGCCAAACACACTGCTGCAATTAAAAAAAGGGAAGATAATTAAAATTTAGGTCCCTCATCAACATGGACACGCTCAACTCTGTACAGAACCAAAATAGAATTAACAGTGATTCTTAATTGCATAACATCAGTCTTTGGTGATACCAGAACAGTATATAAATTTAGCATATAAATGCTGGATTCTATAGAATTTAAACTCCAGAATGGAAGGGTTTCTTGATGCCTTGACTTAATTAATTATTAGCTGATTATACTTATCACTGTTTGCGCCACCTTTTCATCTTTTTTTTAGTTTGGCAGATGATTTTTTTTCACAAGGATGACATTTAATCTCTTTAAAGGCTTTGGGAAGAGTGCCACTGACACGCCAGAAGAATCCAGAAATATTTCACACAGGACTTCATGAAACACAAACAGAGAGAAAACATGGATCAACGTGGAAAAGCAGCTCCGGCAGCTGGGCTGAGGAGGAAGAAAAACACGGATGTGAGAGCACATCCAGCTGAGTGCAGCCCCGGGGGAGCCCTTCCTGAGCCCTCCTGGGGGAAAATCCACGTCTGCTTCCAAGAATTCCCCCAGCTGCTGCCAGGGGAACCAGAGGGAGCCCTGGAGCTGCTCAGGGCTAAGCCCAGCCCGGGGCAGGAGGCACAGCCGGACCGGAATGGGCCCGGGAGGGACCCGGGATGGGATGGGATGGGATGGGATGGGATGGATGGGATGGGATGGGATGGGATGGGATGGGATGGGATGGGATGGGATGGGATGGGATGGGATGGGATGGGATGGGATGGGATGGGATGGGATGGGATGGGATGGGATGGGATGGGATGGGATGGGATGGGATGGGATGGGATGGGATGGGATGGGATGGGATGGGATGGGATGGGATGGATGGAGCCTGGAGTGTTCCATGGGCACAGCAAGACCGCGTTTGTGGGGCAGAAGGGGAGCTCGGGGAGGATTAACGGGGCAGGCAGTGCCTGAGCTCTGGGAATTTGAAGCACCGCAGCAAAATCCACCCTGGGCTTTGGGGCATCCCAAAATCCACCCTGGGCTTCAGAACATCCCAGAACCCACCCTGGGCTCCAGAACATCCCAAAAACCACCCTGGGCTTTGGGGCATCCAAACAACCACCCTGGTCTTTGGGCATCCCAAAATCCACCCTGGGCTCCAGAACCCAGCCCGGGCTGAACCCTGCAAGGTTCAGGCGAGGTCTCAGCTGCTTCACTGCCTCAGCCACCCCCCAAAAAAGCCCAGGAACCGCTCATTAGCCACGGGAGGCAGCCCAAAATCGCCTGTTTGCTCTCAAGCCCCAAACGATCTGCTAGCAAAGAGCAGGATGGGTGGCCCCTCTTCCCGGAGAAGCTGTGAAAAGCTGCCCGGCTCCTGCACCGGGAAAGCAAACAAATAAACATGACCCGGAGCGGGGTTTCGGTGCCTCCCTCCCCATCCCGGCCGTGCCTGGCTCCCCCGTCCCTGCAAAACAAACCCGGCCCCGCTGATAAGAACCAGCCCCGACAGCCACCGATGGCAGGAACGCGGGCCGCAATTAGCAATCCGAAATGTTTTAAACAAAGGGCAAAAGCAATCAGCGCGAGGTAATTAAAATGGATTTAAATGAGGCCAAAAAAAAAAAAAAAAAAAAAGAAATCATCGGAGCAAAACGCCGGGAACCCGTCCAGGCGGGCGGGATGGATAACGATGGGAAAAGGAGCATTAATATTCCTCTGCTCCTCTGCGGGTCCTGCAGGAGCTCGGGGCTGTCTGCGAGCAATTAAAGCTCACGGCACCCCGGGGAGGCCGAGGGGGCTGCGCACACTGCGAGGGGGCTGCGCGGGGAGGGCAGCGGGGATTTATCCCGGTTTGGGGTGATTTATTCCGGTTTGGGGTGATTTACCCCGGGTTGGGGTGATTTATTCTGGTTTGGGGTGATTTATCCTGGCTCGGGGTGATTTACCCCAGTTTGGGGAGATTTACACCAGTTTGAAGTGATTTACCCCAGTTTGAGGCGGTTTACCCCAGACTGGGGTGATTTACCCCAGTTTGGTGTTATTTACCCCAGTTTGGAGGTGATTTACCCCACTTTGGGGTGATTTACCCCTGTTTGGGGTGATTGACCACATTTTGGAGGTGATTTACCCCACTTTGGGCTTATTTACCCCACTTTGGGTTGATTTACCCCTGTTTGGGTTGATTTACCCCACTTTGGGTTTATTTACCCCACTTTGGGCTTATTTACCCCACTTTGGGTTGATTTACCCCACTTTGGGTTGATTTACCCCACTTTGGGTTGATTTACCCCACTTTGGGTTGATTTACCCCTGTTGGGGTTTATTTACCCCACTTTGGGGTGATTTACCCCATTTTGGAGGTGATTTATCCTGGTTTGGAGGTGATTTACCCCATTTGGGTATATTTACCCCACTTTGGGGTGATTTACCCCATTTTGGGGCTGATTTACCCCATTTTGGGGTTTATTTTCACCCCAAATTATATTATAATCACTTTGGGGTGATTTACCCCACTTTGGGGTGATTTACCCCTCTCCCGGTGCCGTTCCCGGCCCGGTGCAGCAGCCCCGGGTGGTGCAGGCTCTTTGTTTCCTCAGTCAGGCGGGGGCTGCTGCCACGTGCGGGGAGGATTTTGGCTCCCCCGGCAGCCGCTGTGGGAGTTCTTTCCCTCCTTGTTTATTTTTAGCCCCTCGGTTTCCATCGGGAATGACAAATTTGGCACCGGCGCTCGGATGTGGCCGGGACAGGAGCGGCTCACGACAATAAAAACCCGACCGGGCTGCGGCTGCCTCTTCTTCCTCTTCCTCTTCCTCTCCCCCTGGCTGAGGTCTGTCCCCGGCGTGGCCCCAGGGAAATGAGAGCTGCTGCCTCATCCTCAGGAGGGAAATCATGGAATAGTTTGGGTTGGAATGTGCTTTTCCAGCCCTTTCCATGGGCCTTCCACCATCCCGGTGTCCAGCCTGGCCTTGGGTGCTTCCAGGGATCCACGGTCCCTCTGGAAAAGCCATTCCCGTGCACGAAGGCTTTGCCAGAAACAACAACCAGGTACAAGTGCAGGCAGGGATGTTTCACTTGTCCTTGGGAGAGGGAGAGAGAGAGAAAGGAAAAAAAAAATTAAATAAAAATAAAAGAGATCTGTCTTGTGGCTGCTATGTTTAAAAAGCAAACTCGTCTCTGGAAAATGAATCGGATTTCTGGGATAGCGCATCCGCCCCAACGGCTTAGCCTCGGAAAATAAAAGAAGGGATAGAAAAGGATAAAAAATAAACCCCAAGGCTTCCCTTTTCCCACGGGACAGCGCTGCAGCAAAGCCTGCAAGCGCTGCCTGCCAAGGCTCCTCCGGATTCCTCCTGCAGGTTTAACTTCCTGCAGGAGCCTCCGCCCGCCCCAGCCCAGCTGCGGGGCCAGGAGCAGTTTGGTTAATTGGTTGTCACTTTTATTTCAGTGAAATATTTAATATTTCAGTAAAAGGGGAGGCTGGGCAGTGTCCTGGATGTGGGCAAGGGGAGGTCAGGGGGCTCCTGGGGGTCACCGGGGCTGAGGCCACATTCCAGAGCTGAGCCTTGTGCCAGGCCAGCCCAGCCCTGGGGAATTTCAGTTCCCCGTTCCTGGAGCACCTGGAGGGACACGGTGACCCGGATCTCCCAGCCTTTGACACAATTTGCACCCAGCTCTTTGAGGAACCAGCCTCGCCCTGCCCCAGGTGAGATCTGTGCCCTTGGCCACAGCCCTGCTCTCAGCGTTTGCAGCCAGGCTGGCCTGGGGGGCAGGAGATGTTTAAAATCCCAGGGCTGGTGATGAACCCTCCTCATCCTGCATCCCTGGATCCTCCAGGAGCCTCTCAGTGCCTCCAGCTCCCGAAAATGTCAGCAAACCCCAAACCCAACAGCCGGGAACTCCCAGGACAGGAGGGATCTCCCTCAATCCGTGACTGATCCTCCGAGATCCCACCCCGAGATCCCACCCCAAACGCTCCGTGCAGGATGGGTCAGCACGGGGCAGGAGTGAGCGGCTGCGGTGGGTGGGAACAGGGATTGGGTGGAGCAGGGATCAGGTGGAGCAGGGATGGATTGGAGCAGGGATCTGATGGAGCAGGGATCAGGTGGAGCAGGGATCAGGTGGATGGAGCAGGGATCTGATGGAGCAGGGATTGGATGGAGCAGGGATCTGATGGAGCAGGGATCTGATGGAGCAGGGATCAGGTGGATGGAGCAGGGATCAGGTGGAGCAGGGATCAGGTGGATGGAGCAGGGATCAGGTGGAGCAGGGATCAGGTGGATGGAGCAGGGATCAGGTGGATGGAGCAGGGATCAGGTGGAGCAGGAATGGATTGGAGCAGGGATGGTTTGGAGCAGAGAGGGATTGGAGCAGGGATCAGGTGGAGCAGGGGTGGATTGGAGCAGGGATCAGGTGGAGCAGGGATCAGATGGATGGAGCAGGGATTGGATG
>NC_086267.1:6540717-6605717 GCF_021018805.1 Prinia subflava | reverse complement strand
GGCAGGGACCTGCTGGCACTGCTCCTGGGGGCTCAGGGGGGGACAGGACGCCCGGTGCCTGCCTGGGGAAGGGGTGGGATGTCACCTGCCTGGGGGCAGGGGTGGGATGTCACCTGCCTAGGGGAGGGCTGGGATGTCACCTGCCTGGGGGAGGGGTGGGATGTCACATGTCACATGCCTGCAGCCGTGGCCAGGCGGGAGCAAAGGGCATTTCCCTGGGATCCACATCCCGGCCGAGGTCACGCCAGCCTCCGCCTCCCCAGCAGCTGATGTGCAATTAATTAATTAGCAGCGTCCCCACAGCCTGCTCACCACGGCCTGGTGTCCCTCCTGATGTCCCTCCCCATGTCCCAGGGCTTGGCAGAGGGACAGACCCTCCCACCCCCTCCCCCGGGAGCCCCAGCACCATTTGCACCGCGGAAATTCTGATTTTTTGGGGCTGTCCCAACCCGGTGCAGCCCCGGTGGCACTGCCCGCCTGCAAGCCACGTGTCAAGGGCACACAGGAGCAGCCCTTGGGGACATGGTGGCACATGCCCGGGTTGGTTTTTTTCCCTCTTTGCCTGCGTCAAGCCAGCGGATTCCATTTTAATGTCACGCCCGTGCCGTGCGGCGGTGGGACATTCCTGCCGGCGTTGCCGGGATGGTGTTTGGCCGCCCTTAAAGCGCTTTATCAGTTCCTGCAGGCGCTTTGCAAACAGCGGCAGCCGAGGAGCCGGGGGTGAGGGGCAGCCAGGAGGAGGAGGAGGAGGAGGAGGAGGAGGAGGGGGGAGAAACACAGGAAGAAAAAGGGCTTTGTTAATTTTAACGGGGTGTGTTATGTCCCTCCTTCATGTGGCAGATACGCCACACTCGGTGATGACAGCCTTTATGGAGCCCCCCCGGCTCGTTAAACCCCCCCTGCCCCGCAGCCCCGGCCCCCGCTGCCCCGCCGGGCGGAGGCTGAAGCGCGGCTCTGTTTTCATCACGGAAAAGCCTCCGGGCGCATATTTTTGTAATTAGGCTCTTTCTGCTCAGCAGTTTTGTTTGGTTTTTTTTTTTTTCGCAGCTGTGATGACACTCGGGTGTCGCCCCCTGGTTTCTCACGCTCTCCCTGCCAAGCCTGGGCCACCGCCAGCGCCGAGGTCACCCGGCCCCGGTGGCCCCCGCACGCGCTCGGGGACGTGGCTTGGCGGCCGGCGGCGGTGGCAGCGGGCCAGGAGCGCTCCCCACGGCCACTCCAGCCGGGATGGGAGCCCGGAGCGGTGAGCTGGGGGTCAGGGATGGGGCTCAGCCCCCTCCCCTGCCTGGCGGGGTCACGGGAAGGGGCCAGGGCGGTTCTGTGTCCCTGCACGTGGCGCGGCAGCGCAGCCGGAGGGTTCTGGAACGTGTCCAGCCGGGGAGGCTCCACGCCCTGCCCGGGGCTGCCGAGCCCGGGGTCACAGTGAGCGTCCTCCTCGTCTGCAGGTGGAGCTTCCTGCGCGTCCGGAGCTTCCTGCGCGTCCGGAGCCTCCTGCGCGTCCGCTCTGCCGCTGCGCCGAGGGCTGGGCAGCACCGAGCACAGCCCGGATCTGCCCTGTGCCTCTGGGGCTGCAGGGCCTGGAGCTGTCCTTCCCCCTTCCTGCAGGGCCTGGAGCCATCTCACCCTTTCCCTGCAGCTCCTGGATCCATCTATCCCCATCCCTGCAGCTCCTGGATTCATCCATCCCCTCCCTGCAGGGCCTGGATCCATCCATCCACCTGCCTGCAGATCCTGGATCCATCCATCCACCTGCCTGCAGATCCTGGATCAATCCATCCCCCTCCCTGCAGATCCCAGATCCCTCCATCCCCATCCCAATCCCATCCTCTCCCACCCTTCTGCACATCCCAATCCCCTCCCCGCTGCCCCTCGGAGCCGTGGATAACTCGGGATGCTCCCAGGCGAGAGGAGCTTTCCCCTTCCCCGCACTCCCGGCTTCCAGGCAGGCTTTTCCCAGCCAAGGAAAGCCCTGGGGAGCCTCCCCTCCCTGCCCGGGGAGGAGGAGGAGGAAGAGGAGGAAGAGGAGGAGGAGGAGGAGGAGGAGGAGGGATGGGAGGGCCCGGAGCGGTTCCCACGCCCGGGGGGCCGCGGAGCCGCTTCCTCCCCTGGAGCCCCCCGGGAGCTGGACCCGGGCGGGCCCCGGGCCACCCTCCGGGCCACCCTGGGGTCCGTCCGGGCCACTCTGGGGTCCGTCCGGGCTACCCTGGGGTCCGTCCGCCCGGAAACCCTGCTGCAGCTGGGCCTGATTACAGCGGAACGATCGTTAATTACCGCTAATGAGGCCGCCCCCGCGCCAGCCCGGCCAGGAGCCGCGCACGGGCTGAGACCCCCCAGCAGGGATGGGGTGTGCGACCCCTGCCCAGCACGGGTGTCACCGTGTCCCCTCCCTGGGCACGGGTGTGATCCTTCCCCGGGGATGTCACCGTGTCCCCTCCCTGGGCACGGGTGTGATCCTTCCCCTGGGGATGTCATCGTGTCCCCTCCCTGGGCACGGGTGTGATCCTTCCCCGGGGATGTCACCGTGTCCCCTCCCTGGGCACGGGTGTGATCCTTCCCCTGGGGATGTCATCGTGTCCCCTCCCCGGGCACGGGTGTGATCCTTCCCCTGGGGATGTCATCGTGTCCCCTCCCTGGGCACGGGTGTGATCCTTCCCCTGGGGATGTCATCGTGTCCCCTCCCTGGGCACGGGTGTGATCCTTCCCCTGGGGATGTCACCGTGTCCCCTCCTGTGGGGGTGGATGGGGTTCTTCCCCCCGGGGATGTCACCGTGTCCCCTCTCCGGGCACGGGTGTGATCCTTCCCCTGGGGATGTCATCGTGTCCCCTCCCTGGGCACGGGTGTGATCCTTCCCCCGGGGATGTCACCGGGGATGTCACCGGGGATGTCACCGTGTCCCCTCCCCATGCCCATGGCTGTGATCCTTCCCCCGGGGATGTCACCGGGGATGTCACCGTGTCCCCTCCCGTGCAGATGGATGGGGCTGGGATGGAATTCCCAGAGAACTGGGATCTCTGGGATGTCCCAGGCCAGGCTGGACAGGGCTTGGAGCACCCTGGGACAGTGCAGGGTGTCCCTGCCCGTGGCAGGGGTGGCCCTTGAAATCCCTCCCAACCCATCCCACTC
Organism: Prinia subflava; assembly: GCF_021018805.1. NCBI lineage: Eukaryota > Metazoa > Chordata > Aves > Passeriformes > Cisticolidae > Prinia > Prinia subflava. Next base: position 6,602,593 of record NC_086267.1, on the reverse strand, counting down.
CGCGATTTCCTGACACAGAGCCAGGGAAATGTCCAGGGATTCCAGCTCTGCCACGGGGTCCCTCCTCATTTCTGGGAAAGGACGGACACATCTCCACACCCCCAGTGCCAAATGGTTTTCCTGCACGGCAGGCTGGGACCGCGGGAGGCTGCAGTGGGCTGGGCTGGAAGGGACCTCGAGGATCGTTTAATAATGGCTAAATCAGGGCACTTAAGCATCAACTGAGCAGGAAAATCCAGATTTTCTTCCCACAGGGGACTTTCCCTCTGGTGCCACTCGCAGATTGAGCAGCCAGACCCACCAAAACGCCCCTCTGGAATCACAAAGGATCCTCTTTAAAACACTTGGGGTTTTTTCATGACCACTATTTATTATTTTATTATCATTTAATATATTATTTAACATTATAATTATATTCTTTATATTCTTTTTTTTTTTTTTTTTTAATAAATTCCAACTCCATGCTGCTTTTTCTGCTGACATCACTCAACTCCAGGAGCTGAAACTTGGATTAAAACCCCTCCACGCTGGAAAAAGCTCTGCTGGAGCGAGGCTCAGCTGCAGCAGCCCGGCCCTGCAAACTCAATCTTCCCTGAATCAGGGAGAGGGAAGGAGCCAGCAGCCCTGGAGGAGCTCACCAAAGTGCTCTCATTTATTCTTATTACCAAGCCTTGCATGCCAGCTTCCCTGGAAAGCTCTCATGGAAAAATATCCAGAAGGAAATTAGATTTAAAAAAAAAAAAAAATCTATCAAAGCCTCCCTCTCTCCCAGCAATTCACAAATCAGCTGGTGCAGGCCCAGATCCATTTCTGGCTGGGGTTTTCTGAGTCAGGAGCTGCTTTTATTCCTCATTTCCCGGGTGGAATTCACTCTGGAGACTCTCTGGGGTTCAGGGTCAGTGCTGATCTTTGGGTTTCCCCCCCGGAGCCGCCTCTTCCTTAATTTTGGATATTTCTTTGGATTTTTTCCCCCTTTTCAATCATCCCTCCCCAGCCCAGGCTGGCTCCATCCCTGTCCCAGCAGCTCCAGAGGATTCCCAGCAAAGTTAATTTGGCTTTTCCGTGAAGATTTGAATCCAAAGGCTCCGGCTGGAGCTGTTCCCTGCTCAGGGAATGCTGCAACCGCCAGAAAATTCCTTGGCCTGTGAGGTCCCCCCAGCTCCAACCTTTCCCTAATTCATCCCCCTGGGCTCAGATATTCCCAGGAATGGCCTGGCCCAGCAGCAGCAGGAGCGCCACAGGCTCTGCTGCAGAACAAGCAGCAAAATGTGATTTTTTTTTTTTCCTTTTCCCCTGAGAATATTCTCGGGGCAGGTTCATTTCCTCGGTGAGTCCTGTCAGGATGAGCAGGGATCAGAATTCCAGCGTTCCCTCCTCATTATCCGAGGGTTTAATGACCTCCCCTGCTGGGGTGGCACCCGGGGGTGCTCCCCTGCCCTGCAGAGCCCTCCCCACCCGCGGGCAGAGCTTTGGGAGCAGCTTTTGTTCCCTCAGTCTCTCCCTCCTCCTCCTCCTCGGGGTTGCTGAATATTCCCGGGTGATTTTCCCGCCTGGGCTGATGCCATTTTTATAAATAGGCTGCTCATGCATTTATTATCTGCTCCTTTGGAGCACGCTGTGACACAGCCCTGCCTGTTCCCGGCTCCGCAGAATTTCTCCCGTTTCCCAATAAATCAGGGAAATTCAGCTCCCTGTCACGGGGGGGGTGAGCGATGAGAAACCCAATTTTAGAAAGAACTGCTGGATCTGCCCGTCCCAAACAGCTCCCAGAGCAGGAGAGGACTCAGTGAACCCGGCAGGGACAAATTAGGATGGGGACAGAGGAGTCCCACAGCTGCTCTGGAGCTTTTAAAGGTGCCAGTGTGTTCGTGGGGTGGCTCTGCTTTGGGGGTTCCTTCCTCTGATATTTTATTTTATTTTATTTTATTTTATTTTATTTTATTTTATTTTATTTTATTATTTATTATTTTATTTTATTTTATTTTATTTTATTTTATTTTATTTTATTTTATTTTATTTTATTTTATTTTATTTTATTTTATTTTATTTTATTTTATTTTATTTTATTTTATTTTATTTTATTTTATTTTTTCTCCTGCCTTTAAACTTTTCTGTCTCCAGCAATTCTCATGTTTTATCATTCATGGCTGAGTTCTGTGCCTCAAACCAGGACCAGGAGGAGCAGAAAGCAGCTCTGGATTTTGTGCCCTGTCACAAACGCTGATGGGAAATGCCAGGCTGGATTCATTTCAAAAAGCATGGAGGCAAAATAATAACAAATAATAATAATAATAATAATAATAATAATAATAATAATAATAATAATAATAATAGGGAGAATGCCCTCTGTTCTGCAGCCATACCCCAGGATTTCTCCTCCATTCTCTGCTGGCCCTCAAGGACCTGGAAAAAAAAAAAAAGAATTGTCCCTGGTGTCCCCAGGCGTGGGGACAATCACGACTCAGCCCTAAATGTGCACGGCTGGGAAATGAAATCTGAAGTCGTGAGGCTGAGAGGGGAGGACTGGGGGCTTTGGTGGCCCTCACAGCTTTTTCAGCCTTTGGTGTTTCCTGAAATTACATTTTTCAGCCACCAGGGCCCTTTTTCGGGCCTTTTTAAAGGAAAACCCGAGTTTCTCACGGGCTGCAGGGATTGTGTCTTTACACAACCCAGCGTGAACTGGAGCCAAATGTGGAGAGCTCAGGATTTCCCGGGAATTTCTTTGGGATGAGGAGTCCCTGAGGCTCATGTGGACAATCCCTCCTCACCTGCTCTGCAGCCAAGGCTGCTCCGGAGGGGTTCCAGGTGCAGGGAAAACCTGGATTTTCCATCTGGGATTGGGGGATCCCGGCTGCCTGGGCTGATTTGGAGCACACACACACACAGGGGAGGTTCATCCCTGTTTTCTTCCTTTCCCGAGGTGAAAAATGGGACAGGATAAAGGGGTCAAGGCAGCGGGAGGCTCTGCTGGAGAGCAGGGTGGGAAAATCCGTCCCAAAAGCCCCATCCATCAACATATTCTGGGAAAAAATGGGGAAAAAACCAAATAAAGAGAAAATAACCTGTTTGGGGGGTCCTTCCCTCGCTGCACCCATGGAAACTCTCATGGAGGGGGCAGGGGGAGCAGGATTTGGGTGTGCAGGGATATCCCGGGTGGAAAAGGAAGCCCAGGGAGCTGGGATGCTGAAGGAGAGCAGGATTTGTGCAGGGGTATCCTGATGGAAAAGGGATCCAGGGGAGCTGGGAAGGGCAGGGGGAGCAGGATTTGGGTGGATTTTTCTATCCTGGATGGAAAAGGGATCCAGGGGAGCTGGGATGCTCAGAGAGGGCAGGATTTGGGTGTGCAGGGATATTTTGGATGGAAAAGGAAGCCCAGGGAGCTGGGATGAACAAGGAGAGCAGGATTTGGCTGTGAGGGATATCCTGGGTGGAAAAGGGATCCAGGGGAGCTGGGATGCACAAGGGGGGCAGGATTTGGCTGTGAGGGATACCCTGATGGAAAAAGGGATCCAGGGGAGCTGGGATGCTCAGAGAGGGCAGAATTTGGCTGGATTTTTCTATCCTGGATTGAAAAAGAGCCCAGGGAGCTGGGATGCTCAGGAAAAGCAGGATTTGTGCAGGGATATCCTGGATGGCAAAGGGGATGCGCCCTCCTCGCTCCACCCTCTCCCATCAGAGACGCCCCCGGTCCCTGCCCGGAGCCGAGGCAGAGGGGAGGGGAGGCGGCTCCGTGTGTTTCCCCCTCCTCGGCTCCGTGCGTTTCCCCCTCCTCAGCTCCGTGCGTTTTCCCCTCCTCAGCTCCGTGCGTTTCCCCCTCCTCGGCTCCGTGCGTTTCCCCCTCCTCAGCTCCGTGCGTTTCCCCCTCCTCGGCTCCGTTTCCAGGAAAATTTGCCCTTTCACAGTTGCTCCAGCGAAATGTCAGCGAATGCCAAACGCCCGGAGCCACAAACGCCGGGCGCAGGGGAAGCTCCATAAATCAGGGAGCAGTTAGTGGGAAAAAATCCGGTTCCAAGGAGGGAAGCAGTGGGATACGGCCTTGGTTTTGTGGGGGTTTTTTGTTGTTTTTTTTCCCCCCTCCGAGCCAGGGCAGCAGCGTTTGAGTTCATTATTCGGCGCAGCGGTGAAGGAATTCATCACATTGTCAATGCCCGGGTTGGGTGGATTTTTTTTTGTGGTTTTTTTAATTTTATTTTTTATTTTGGCGGGGAGGGCCGCGAGCGTGGCTGCGGGTGTGAGCCGGGGCACGAACAAAGGCGCCCCGCCATCAACTTTGTCTGGGCTCGGCGCCGCGTCCCCGGCACAAAGCGGGGACAGCGCGGGGACAGCGGGCGGGGCGCTGGTGGCGCTGCCGGGGGCCGGGGCGACACAGCTGTCACCAATGCCAACACAGCCCCCCGCAATATGGAGTGACCCCGGCGCTTTCTGCAACCCGCTCCGGCCCCCCGCGCCCGCCACAAAAGCCGGCCCCAAACAAAAACCTTTGTCAGCACTTCCAAGGATTTTCCCTCGGTGAGAGAGGGGAAAAAAAAAAAAAAATCTTAAATATTTCATTAGGCTCTGCTCGCGCCTTTCTTTCCCGCCCCCCCCTTTTTTTTTTTTACCTGCTCTAGTGAGAAAAAAAAATTAAAACAAATATATATATATATATAATATATAATTTATATTATATTTTATATCTTAATATTTTATTTTATTTTTATTTATTTTATATCTTATATAAATATATAATGTATATTATATAATATATAAAAATATATTATAATATATTTTATGTATTATAAATTTTAAATATAATTTTAAATATAATTTTATATATTTATTACATTAACGTATTTATATATTGTATATAAAATATATATGTAATATAAAAATAAAAATTATACCCATCCCATCCATCCCATGGGTCCCATCCATCCCATCCCATCCATCCCATCCCATCCCATCCATCCCATTATCCCATCCCATCCCATCCCATTATCCCATCCCATCCATCCCATTATCCCATCCCATCCCATCCCATCCATCCCATCCCATCCATCCCATTATCCCATCCCATCCATCCCATCCCATCCATCCCATTATCCCGTCCCATCCCATCCCATCCATCCCATCCCATCCCATCCCATCCCATCCCATCCCATCCCATCCCATCCCATCCCATCCCATCCCATCCCATCCCATCCCATCCCATCCCATCCCATCCCATCCCATCCCATCCCATCCCATCCCATCCCATCCCATCCCATCCCATCCCATCCCATCCCATCCCATCCCATCCCATCCCATCCCATCCCATCCCATCCCATCCCATCCCATCCCATCCCATCCCATCCCATCCCATCCCATCCCATCCCATCCCATCCCATCCATCCCATCCCATCCATCCCATCCCATCCCTTCCCATCCCATCCATCCCATTATCCCATCCCATCCCATCCCATCCCATCCCATCCCATCCCATCCCATCCCATCCATCCCATTATCCCATCCCATCCCATCCATCCCATCCCATCCCATCCCATTATCCCATTTTCCCATCCCATGTCCTGCCCAGGGCTCCCTGTGCTCCCCGGGCTCTCCCCATGCCCAGCTCTGGTTACCAACATCAAACCCCTCTCAGTGACCCTGCCCTGCCCATGCCAAAGGGATCTGCCAGGACCTTCCCGTGCCCTGCTCCTTTCCCCTGCCAGGACCCGGCAGTGGCAGCAGCCAGGCCTCGCTCCCCTTTTGTTTCAGCCTCCATTTAACCCCCCCATGTCCTCTTAAAGACCTCCTGAATAATTCAGTGTTATCATCCAGGATGACGCTGGATTATTACAACGCTTCCTTCCCTCCCCTCCTCCTCCTCCTCCTCCTCTTCCTCCTCCTCCCCCCCTCCTCCCATAACCTTTAAATTCTTTTCACACGTGAATGGGTTCAAAGGAAGTCGTGGAAGGCAAACACACAACGAGGAGGTTGCGGCTCTGCCCCTCCGCTGTCAGCTTGATAAATATAAAATGTCACCAATTAAAAACCCATCGGCGGCCGCGGTTCGGGCCCTCCTCCCGGGGGTGGCTCCCGGGAGCTGCCGCTATCATTGTTGATAACAGAGCCGCGCGTTTTTCCCATCCCGGGCCATTTCAGGCCTCCACATTGGCATGTAAATAAGTTATTCACCCGGCATCACTCGCTGATAGAAAAATGACCATGAAACTCTTTGATTTTGGGTTTGCTCTTGTCACCGGCGCACAATGAAATCAAGAGTTGCAGTTTTGTGGCCGGGGCTTGTGGAGGGCTTTTATTTATTTTTTTTTTTTTATTTTTTTTTTTCCCTTTTCTCTTTCCCGCCTCTCCCCTCGCAGCGTTTGCATGGGAACGGTGCCATCCCACAGTTCAATCCCGGGGCTGACCTGCGAGGTGTCCCCGCTCCAGCAGAGCATTTTGTTGTTGATTTTTGCCCTCCCCAGGAACGTTCAAACCCAAAAAAGAAAAGCTTTGGCTTTTCCCCTTCCTCTTTTCTTTTGGCCTCTCGACGCCTTTGGAGAGGAGAAAGGGACCCCTGGACTCTTCCCCATGGGGAACGTGGGACCTGCAGCTCTGCCCCGCCCCAATATTCCAATTTTTTCTGGAATATTGATGCATTCCTTGGTCTCCCTGCCTCCCTCTCCAGCTGCTTTTCCCAGAGGGATTTGGTTCCCATTGGCAGCTCCCAAACCCAACACATCCCGCGGGGTTTTCCCCTCGTTCCGCCTCCGTCTCTGGATCTGGGCACCTTCCCCAGGGGCCAGAGCTCGCCCACAGCCTTGGAAATTCATTCCCTGGCCACCAAAATCCCTGAGAGGCAGGTCCTGGCAGGGCCCACAGCCTCGGAAATTCATTCCCTGGCCACCAAAACCCTGGGAGGCAGGTCCTGGCAGGGCCCACAGCCTCTGGAAATTCATTCCCTGGCCACCAAAATCCCTGGGAGGAGGGTCCTGGCAGGGCCCACAGCCTCGGAAATTCATTCCCCAGACACCAAAACCCTGGGAGGCAGGTCCTGGCAGGGCCCACAGCCTCGGAAATTCATTTATTGGCCACCAAAATCCCTGGGAGGCAGGTCCTGGCAGGGCTGGATCCCAACACACGCCCACAGCCGGGTGAAGGGCGATTATTTTGGGGCAAAAAGCTGTGAATCTGTGGGGTTTTCATGCAAAACTGCAGGCTCAGAGGCAGGGCTGGGATTTGGGATCCAGCTGGAGGGAATGTGGGGATCTGCTGTGCTCAGAGCTCATTTCCCATTCCAGATCTCGGGGGCTTCGTTCTCGATGGGTTTTTTGATGGGTTTTTTTGGTGTTTTTTGTTTTGTTTTGTTTTGGTGTTTGTGGGTTTTTTTGTTTTGTTTTGTTTTTGTTTTTTGTTTTTTGTTTTTTGTTTCTTGTATTTTGCTTTTTGCTTTTTTTTTTCTTTTGGTTGTTGTTGTTTTTGTGTTTTTGGGGGTTTTTTTGTGGGTTTTTTTTTGGGTTTTTTTTTGGTTTTTTAGGGGTTTTTAGGGGTTTTGAGGGGGTTTTTTGGGGTTTTTTTTGTTTTTTTTGAACTTCAGCAGAGCTTTTGGAGAGGGCTGGGAGAATCCTTCATTCCGGGGAGCTGGGCCGGGCGGTTTGAGTGATGAAGATGCTTCTGCGCGGCGTTTGAAGTGGAAATTCATGCAGATTTGGAGCCTGGATGCTCCCAGCGACGTTCTGGGAAGCTTTTGCTCGTTAGATCCGTGTAATAAAGTTCCTCCCTCCCACCCCAGCCCAGCTCATCCCCGGCCTCTCTCCGGGCACAGTCTGGAATCTCTGAAGTTCCCCCTCGCCTGCCAAGCACCACCTGCAAGAGGGGGGAGTTCCCTGGAGCTGGAAGACAAAAGGATTTGCAATCAAAGCCTCGGAATAGGGGGGAGAAAAAAGGGAAGGGAAAAAAGGGAAGGGAAAAAAAAGGGGGAAGGAAAAAAAGGGAAGGAAAAAAAAGGAAGGAAAAAAAAGGAAGGAAAAAAAAGGAAGAAAAAAAAAGGAAGGAAAAAAAGGGAAGGGAAAAAAAAAGGAAGGAAAAAAAAAAGGAAGGAAAAAAAAAGCATCAAGAAGTTTTTTCATTTTTCCATGTTCTGCCTGGGAAGCAGAAGGGGAAGGACTGTGGGGTTTTCTTGCCCCGTTTTTCAGGATATGGGGACGGGGATGGGTCCCCAAATCCTCACCTTTGTGAGGAGGGAAGAGGATGATGGAATTTCATCCTGTGGGACACAAATTTGCCTTTCTGGGCAGCGTTTTCCTGTCTTGGCTCCTGAGAGAAAACGTCTCTGCTTTGGTGTGGAAGAATCAGGATTAAACTCAGGGGGTGAAGCAGAGGGAAGAGAACAAGCTGGAATTCTTGCTCTGTATTCCCAGCCTCATCCCTCTTTTTAAATTAAATGGATTTTGGGGGAGTTGAGAGGTGAAAAATTCCGCAGCAAAATCCTGCGAGTAAATCCGGGGTTTGGAATGAGGAGATCTGGAAGGACCCTTCCGACCCCAAACCTGGGATTCCAATCCTGCACTCTGGGATCCTGTAAAGAGAATTTTATTTCTCAAAAGTCCTGGAAGAGAGAGGGGAGAACACTGTGGAAATGAGAGGGGAGATGTGGTGTGAGAAAATCCGTCTGGAGATGAGCGGGAAGAGCAGGACCTGAGTTCTGCTCTCCAAGGAAATCCTTTCCCAGGAAGTTTTTGGCCAGCAGGAAGCAAAACTTGAGGCACTCAGGAAAACGCTGGAAGTGCCTTAAAAATTCCTGTGTCACCTGAAAGGCCTTTCTGAGCTTTGTCCCCTGCGGGAAAGGCAGCTCTGCCTGCTCGGGGATGACTTTTCCCTCCCTCCTCCCGAAATTCCCTTCACCTTTGCCTCGGCATCCCCCAGAGCAGGAGGGACCCCGATTTCCTGCCCCTCCTGCTGCTGCCCGGTTTTTCTCTCACCCCCAAGGCTCCGTCCCCTCGATTTCCCCGCGGTGCTCGAGGTGAGGAGCCGGGAATGTTTATCCCGAGAGAGCCGGGAGTATTTATCCCGAGAGAGCCGGGAGTATTTATCCCGAGAGAGCCGGGAGTATTTATCCCGAGAGAGCCGGGAGTGTTTATCCCGAGAGAGCCGGGAGTGTTTATCCCGAGAGAGCCGGGAGTGTTTATCCCGAGAGAGCCAGGAATGTTTATCCCGAGAGAGCCGGGAGTGTTTATCCCGAGAGAGCCGGGAATGTTTATCCCGAGAGAGCCGGGAGTATTTATCCCGAGAGAGCCGGGAGTATTTATCCCGAGAGAGCCGGGAATGTTTATCCCGAGAGAGCCGGGAATGTTTACCCGCTGTCAGCCCCGGGGTCACCCCGGGGATTGTCACCCTCCCCCGGGGATTGTCACCCCCCTGCCCTCCTTAGAGATGCACCAGGCTGTCAGTAACGAGGCCACGAGGTTTGAATTCAGCGCCGATCTCCCCACCTCCAAAGATAATCTGGGAATAATTGGGACTTCAGGAACTGGTGGGAATCTGATTTTTTTTGGCGGCCGCTGCCATTCAGGAAACAGATGGACATCTTATTTCGCCCTAATTTGATGGGCTTGCTTGACAAAATGGCAGAGGTTGCACTTTGCTACAATAATCAGCTGCCACTCAGACTTTGTAAGGGGCTTGTGGAGGTTTCTTCTTAATTAGACCGTGGCTCCCTATCGGGGAGGAGAGGCCTGCGCCGGCTCCGGGAGATTCCCAGCGGCTTCTCTGCCTCTGGAGCCTGGAAAAGAGGGGGAAAAACCTTGGGGGTTTTCAGGTTTGTGTCAGATTTGGAGGGGTTTTTTTTAAAGTCCCCTTTGGAAAATCAAGCTTGGGAGCCGAGCTCATTGTCCTGCGGGATAATGAATTCATGGATTTGCTCCCTCTGCCCTGGGGCAGCTTTCCCTGGGCTGGGGGGGTGCCTTGGGAAGCTTTGGAAAGCCTCGGGATTACTCCCGGGTTTGCAAACCCCACTTTGCACTTGTAAAAAAACCTTCCCGGGGCTGCCGTTTAACCCCTGACCTCCTGTGCTGCCACCCTGGCCCTCCTGCCCCGCTCCAAAGGGATCCCGGCTCCTCTCGGGCTGCTTCCCTCGCTGGCCAATCCACAGCTAAAAACCAATTGGGAGTTTTGTTTAATTAGGCAGGTGTAATTACCCCCAGCCCATGGAGGTGCTGGAGTCACCATCCCTGGAAGAGCTGCAAAAATTGAGGATGTTGTGGTTCGGTGGGAATGCTGGGGGCCTTCCAAGCTTGGATTTTGTCACCTTCAGAGTTTTTGGCAGACTTTTCCAAAAGGTTTGGGGCTTTCTTCCAAACTTCATGACTCCGTGATTCTGTGTTGGAGCTCCTCAATCAAGTGCTGAGGGGTTGAAGAGCCGGAGCAGCCCAGCTGCCACCAAACCCAGACGTATCTGAGGCCCTCTTTGCTTTCCTCCTTCCTGCCCCTTTGGAGACTCCATTTTCAGCTTTTCCCAGCGATTTCTGTGGGGAAAGCCGGAGTTACTGAGGGATCCAGACTGGGAGAGGGCCCAGCTCCAACCTGCCCCGTCCTGCACACCGGGAATAACGGGAATTCCAGTGGGATCTGTGGGATAGGAGGTGCAGGATGCACAGACTTCTCACAGATGATCTGGCTGTGCTGTTGGATGTCCATCAGTCCTTGGATGTCCATCAGTCCTTGGATGTCCATCAGTCCTTGGATGTCCATCAGTCCTTGGATGTCCATCAGTCCTTGGATGTCCATCAGTCCCTGGATGTCCATCAATCCCTGGATGTCCATCAGTCCCTGGATATTCAGCAATCCCTGGATGTCCATCAGTCCCTGGATATCCAGCAATCCCTGGATGTCCATCAGTCCCTGGATATCCAGCAATCCCTGGATGTCCATCAGTCCCTGGATGTCCATCAGTCCCTGGATGTCCATCAGTCCCTGGATGTCCATCAGTCCCTGGATATTCAGCAATCCCTGGATGTCCATCAGTCCCTGAGCCAAGGTTTAAACCAAGGTTGTTCCATTTGCTCCAAAGAGCTCCTGGAAGGAGTCAGGCCATGGCAGGGCTCCTCTGGCATCACTCTGAGCCTCTCCACCACATCCTTCACCCTAAAACATCCCCTAAAACCCATCCAGAGGAGCAAACCCTCCTCCTCCACGGAGATCCTCACTAAAAATCACTTTCCCCTTGCTGCCCATCCCCTCAGAGATGTTTTTCTTTGCAAACCTCCAGGGAAACCGTGTTAGACCAAACCCTCTCACTCCTCCAGGCTGCAGAGGAGCCAAGGTTTAAACCAAGGTTGTTCCATTTGCTCCAAAGAGCTCCTGGAAGGAGCCAGGCCATGGAAGGGCTCCTCTGGCATCACTCTGAGCCTCTCCACCTCATCCTTCACTCTAAAACCCCTCCAGAGGAGCAAACCCTCCTCCTCCACAGAGATCCTCACTAAAAATCACTTTCCCCTTGCTGCCCATCCCCTCAGAGATGTTTTTCTTCACAAACCTGCAGGGAAACCATGTCCAAACCAAACCCTCTCTCTCCTCCAGGCTGCAGAGGAGCCAAGGTTTAAACCAGGGTTGTTCCATTTGCTCCAAAGAGCTCCTGGAAGGAGCCAGCCAGGCCAGGGAAGGGCTCCTCTGGCATCACTCTGAGCCTCTCCACCCTAAAACCGATCCAGAGGAGCAAACCCTCCTCCTCCACGGAGATCCTCACTAAAAATCCCTTGCTGCCATCCCCTCAGAGATGTTTTTCTTCACAAACCTCCAGGGAAACCGTGTTAGACCAAACCCTCTCACTCCTCCAGGCTGCAGAGGAGCCAAGGTTTAAACCAAGGTCCAAATGCAGCTCCTGGAAGGAGCCAGGCTGTGGAGAGGGACCCCAGGAGCCTCCTGAGGGATGCCAGAGCCCTCCAGCCGCGGGTACCACCTCGGAGCATCCCCTCTTGATTTATTCTCCCGGGAGATGAGGTGGCTGCGAGGGTTTTAAAGAGGCCCATCTAATGGAGTGCTGGAAATGATAAATCAGCGGGCCTTTGTAAAGGTTATTACTTTAAACAAAGAGGGCCTTGAATGGAGCCAATTAAACGGCACCTGAATTGATAAACAAACTGCTTATTGTCGGGGGCTATTCTGCAGCTCTGGGGGTCCCCCCTCGCTGGAGGCCTGGGGATAAATTTACATGTGATTGGAGTTTAATGGGCCGCAACCATCGCATCGCCATGGCAACCGGCCCTTTCTCCAGCTTTTAAACAGTCTGCAGTGGCCTTTTATTGTCTGCTCCTGCCAGCCCGACGGGGTGGGCGCTTGGTTGTAGCAATTTGTTTCTGTCCCCGGCCGCGGCCCGGCCAGGCCATGAATATATCTGGGGGGACACGGGGACAAAAGGCCGGGCCGAGGGGGCTCCATGGAGACCCCGGCACTGGAATGGTGACATATGGTCCGTGCTGACCCCACAATGAGCAGTCCCCGGCCTTTTTTTTGGTCTCCGGCCCAGTTAGGCCGGGCTTTATTCAGGCTTAGGCCGAGTCAACGCGCCCAGGCCTCTCTGCCCCCCGCCCCAGCTTGTTTGGGGGCTTTTCTCCCGCTGGAATCTCTGCCCGTGAGCACTAAAGGGAGAATGGAGAGGGCAGGAAGGAGATAAAGGCGGGAAGAAAAGGCTCTGCATGTGCCAGGGATGTTTGCTTTCCACTTGACTGGAGGCGGAACGGGCGGAGCGGGGAGAGCTCCTGAGCTCGGGTTTGGGGTCAAAGGGACCTGGGATCCCAACCGGTGTCACCCCTGCCACGGGCAGGGACACCTCCGCTCGCCCAGGGCGCTCCAAGCTGGCCTTGGACACCTCCAGGGGTGGGACAGCCGCGGCTTCTCTGGGAATTCTGTCCCAGCCACTCATCGTCCTCACAGGGAGGGATTTATTCCCAAAATCCCGTCCAGGTCTGACTCCTGGCACAGGATCCATTCCCTGGGTCATGTCCCTCAGCCCCAGTTCCTCTCCAGCGCTCCTGGAGCTCCTTCAGGCCCTGGAAGGGGCTCTGAGCGCTCCTTGAGCCTTTTCTTCTCCAGGGGAACATTCCCAGCTTTTGAAGGAGGATCAAGCTGAGGGTTCTGGATCCCACCTGGATCCTGCCTGGATCCTGCCTGGATCCTGCCTGGATCCTGCCTGGATCCTGCCTGGATCACTCCTGAATCCTGCTTGGATCTCTCCTGGATCCTGCCTGCATCCCACCTGGATCCCTCCTGGATCCTACTTGGATCCTGCCTGGATTCCTCCTGGCTCACACCTCGATCCCACCTGGATCCCTCCTGGATCCTGCCTGGATCCCTCCTGGCTCACATCTGGATCCCTCCTGGCTCACACCTGGATCCCTCCTGGATCCCACCTGGCTCACACCTGGATCCCTCTGGATCCCTCCTGGATCCACAGCCAGCACTGAATGCATCCCACAAGGACAAGGGACCTCCAGGACCTCCCCCCCACCCGCAAATTCCAATTTTTCCCAGTGCCTCAGTTGTGAACCCGGCTGGGTTTGGGGTGCTCTCCCTCCCTGACCGCAGCAGGAGCCTCAGGGCCCTAAAATCTGATTTCTTGTGCAGGCCCCAGGGGCTCAGGGACCCCACAAACCAGCGGGATTTTCATATGGACACAAATCCTGGGCTCTTCCTCCTCCAAGGCTGAGGGAGGGCCCTGGGCTTGGATCCCTGCTGGGGGAATCTGCGAGCCAGGCTCAGAAAAGTCACCAGAAAGAAGCTGGGACACCAGTGCTGTGCATGGAGAACAAACTGGCCAAACTGGGCAAGACATCCTTCTTTTAAAATCACCAATTTCCCGAAGGAAGAAAACCTTCATTAAGCAGGGAAAATGAAAAATCTCCTCCAAAACTGATTTGCCAAACTTGCAAAAAACGTGGATTTTGTTCCTGGAGAGGGGAATTTCTCCCCAGGGTGGCCGAGCCGGGGTGCTGGGGGTGCTGTCAACTCCCAGCTCCTCCCTGCTCCCCTCCCCACCCTCGGAGCCATCCAGGGGCTGGTGTGAAGGGACCGGGATCGCCGCATTCCCCCTTTCATCTCGGGTGTGACTTTGTCTCCAGCTGCACCGGGAGGGTTGTTCGGTGATTTCCTGGCAGTTTGGTGGGGCTGCAGCAGCTCCTCGGGGCTGGGAGAGCCAAAATCCCAGGGTTCCCTCCTGCCTCCGAGTCCTGTGGCACTGGGACAGGGAATTCCTGCAGCTGGGGCTGGAAAAACATAAAATCCAGGGATCCTTCTTGTCTCAGAAGTGTCACAGCGTTTGGAGATGGAAATCCTGCAGCCAGGACTGGGAAGACCAAAAATCCCAGGGTTCCTTCTTGTCCCAAAATTCCAGAGTTCCCTCTTGTCCCAAAATTCCACAGTTTCCTCTTGTCCCAGAATTCCACAGTTCCCTCTTGTCCCAAAATTCCAGAGTTCCCTCTTGTCCCAAAATTCCACAGTTTCCTCTTGTCCCAAAATTCCAGAGTTTCTTCTTGTCCCAAAATTCCAGGGTTCCCTCTTGTCCCAAAATCCCACCATTTCCTCTTGTCTTGTGGCACTCAGAGAGGAAATTCCTGCAGCCAGGACTGGGAGAGCAAAAATCCCAGGGTTCCTTCTTGTCCCAAAATTCCAGAGTTTCCTCTTGTCCCAAAATCCGGTGTTCCCTCTTGTCCTGTGGCACTTGGAGGGGGAATTTCTGCAGCCAGGACTGGGAAAACCAAAAATTCCAGGGTTCCCTCTTGTCTTGTGGTACTCAGAGAGGGAATTCCCGCAGCCAGGAGTGTGACAGATCCATCCTGCTCTCCAGGAGATCTCTTCCAGAATCTGACCGTAGGGATTTAAAAATGATGGCAATTAAACCACTGAAATCCCCTTCAAGTGGGAAAAAAAGGCTTTTTTTCTCCCATTAATGCATCCCAGAGTTGTTCTCAGCTGGAGATTTAATGCCTGAATTTGAAATCTCCTGGGAAAACTGAAATTCTTTATTTGAGGTATTTATCTGCCCATTTTGGTTTGGCTTTGGGGTTTCTTAAATCATTTTTTGAAGGGGTCTGGTGCTGGTCATGGAGGGCAGGCAGGCAGCAAAACTTCCCCCCAGGACAGCAAAATTCCCTCTCCTTTCCCTGCCATTTGCTTGGGAGGGATTTTCCTGCCAAGTTTATGGCCAGGCCTTGCATTTGAAAGGAAAATTGCTCCCCTTGAGCCGACGGGGGCCGGAGGAAGAACAACACAAAGCAAAAGGGGAGGTGAAAACCTGGCCAGAGGCTTCCAGCTGCACGAGGCGTCCCGGATTTTCCCATCCCAGGCCGGAATTCCGGTGGGATTCGTGTTTTAAACAGGATCTGGGCGCTGCAGGACGTCCCCAGCCCCAGGTTCCTCAGCAGGGAGGAGGAGGAAGGTGCTGAGGTGAGGCTGGAGGAGAGGAGGTGACGCCAATCCCGCATCCCGCAGGTTCCAAAGTTTGGGAATGAGTCCTGGTCTCCCGTTAATTACCCCGGGGTGCTCCTGACATCCCTGCTGCTCCTCAGGATCGGGGCAGGCCGAGGATGAGGAGGGAGGAAAACCCTGCAGGCTCCACGTGGGAACGGCGGGGCTCAGCTTTTCCTCGGGAACGCTGCTGGGAGGGGAATTCTCTGCTGGAAACCCGGGAATTTCCACCACGAGGAAAACGCCAGCGAGAGGAACCTCCTTGCAGAGCCCCTGCGGAAGGCTGGGAATGTTTTTGGCTGGGATGAAAGCAGTGGGAATAAACCCAGAGAGAGGAGAGGGTCCCGGTTTATGGCGCCCGTTTGGTGCTTGATGGATTCATCCCCGGCGTTTGGGCCGGCCATAAAGCGCCCTCTCCTCCTCTGCTGCCTCCTTCCCTCCCCAGGTGGCTGCTCCAGCCTCCCACACCCCCTCACCCTTTGGAAAATTGTTTCCCAAAGTTTCTGCCTGCTGCAAAAGCTTTCTGCTCCTGGCAGGTTTCTTTGTGCATCCTGCGGGAGAATTCCTGGACACCTCCAGGGGTGGGGCAGCCAAAGCTTCTCTGGGGATTCCATCCCAGCCCCTCATCAGGGAGGGATTTATTCCCAAAATCCCGTCCAGCCCTGCCCTCTGGCACAGGATCCATTCCCTGTGTCCTGTCCCTCCAGCCCCTGTCCCCAGTCGCTCTCCTGGAGCCCCTTCAGGCTCGGAGTTCTCCTTGAGCCTTTTCTTTTCCACATGAACATTCCCAGCCTTTGGATTTTCTCGCAGCCTTTAACATTTGGGCCTGTCCTAAAGCCCCTCTTCCTCCTCTGCTGCCCTCCTTCCCTCCCCAGATTCCCTCCCACACCCCCTGACCCTTTGGAAAATCGTTTCCCAAAGCTGCTGCCTGCTGCAAAAGCTTTAAAAAAAAGAATTAATGCATCCTGCAGGAGAATTCCTGGACACCTCCAGGGATGGGGCAGCCAAAGCTTCCCTGAGAATTCCATCCCAGCCCCTCATCACCCTCACAGGGAGGGATTTATTCCCAAAATCCCGTCCAGCCCTGCCCTGTGGCACAGGATCCATTCCCTCTGCCCTGTCCCTCCATATCCGTGCAAATCCTTTTCACTCCGAATATTTTTTTTAATGCATCCTGCAGGACAGCTCCTCCAGCCAGTGCTGCCTCCCATAAAAACCTTTCCAGGCTCCGAGGCCGTTCCGTGAGTGCCACAGGAAAAAACAACTCCAGCCCTGTAAACACCGGGACTTCCTGCCCTGCTCACTCAAACGGCGCCGCTGACCCCGGGTGACCTCCAGAAACCCCGGCTGGTTCCACGTTCTCAGCCCGGGGGAAATCCAGCCTGCTCCCCGTGGGGCTGGGGGCTCCAGGGCTCCCCGTGGGGCTGGGGGCTCCAGGGCTCCCCGTGGGGCTCCAGGGCTCCCCGTGGGGCTTCCAGGGCTCCCTGTGGGGTTGGGGGCTCCAGGGCTCCCCATGGGGCTCCAGGGCTCCTCGTGGGGCTTCCAGGGCTCCCCGTGGGGCTTCCAGGGCTCCCCATGGGGCTCCAGGGCTCCCCGTGGGGCTTCCAGGGCTCTCTGTGGGGCTGGGGGCTGCAGGGCTCCCCGTGGGGCTTCCAGGGCTCCCCGTGGGGCTTCCAGGGCTCTCTGTGGGGCTCCAGGGCTCTCCGTGGGGCTTCCAGGGCTCCCCGTGGGGCTGGGGGCTCGAGGGCCCTCTGTGGGGCTGGGGGCTTCAGTTTAAAAGGTAATTTTTAATAAAGAAATTAGAAATATCATAATAGAAAGGGATATTACCCCTTCTCCCATAAAGGGATGGAGCAGTGCTCAGCTCTGGGCCCTCTCCCAGCCCCATCCTTCCCCCTCTGCTTCCCCTTCCCGCTCTCCCAGCCCGGGAACGGAGTGAGGCAAAAATCTGGGAAATGCGGGGCAAGAGCCGAGCTGGGAACAGGGACAGGGACAGGGACAGGGACAGGGACAGGGACAGGGACAGGGACAGGGACAGGGGCAGGAGCAGGAGCAGGGGCAGGGGCAGGGGCTGGGACAGGGGCAGGGACAGGAGCAGGAGCAGCAGCAGCAGCAGCAGCAGCACCAGGAGCAGCAGCAGGAGCAGGAGCAGGAGCTGGGGAGGAACAGGAGTCAGCTCGAGGAGCAGCAGCAGCAGCAGCAGCAGCAGCAGGAGCCAGCCCGAGGAGCAGCAGCTCCCCGGAGCATCCCCAGGGCTGGCGGTGCAAGCGGGGCGGCCCCGGGCTCGGGAGGGAGGCGCACGCCCGGCGGGGCGGCAGCAGCAGCAGCTTTAATGATGGTTTTATTCCCGTAATCAGCGAGCAAATAACGCGGCCACGCCTGAGAGGGACCGGCCGGGCCAGCCCGGCAGGTCCGGGCTGGGGCAGGGGGGGCAGAGAGCGGCTCCGGCCTTGGGAACCTCGGCTGGGGCAGGGCAGGGCAGGGAGGCTGCCCGGAGCCAGGGGTGACTCAGGAGTGACAGCCTGGGACAGACTGGGAGAGCCCTGGGACACCCAGGGAGGGCCCTGGGACACCCTGGGAGAGTCTGGGACAGACTGGGAGAGCCCTGGGACACTCCTGGGACACCCTGGGAGAGCCTGGGACACCCTGGGACAGACTTGGAGAGCCCTGGGAGAGCACTGGGACACCCTGGGACAGACTGGGACAGCCTGGGACACTCCTGGGACACTCTGGGAGCGCTGGGGAGAGCCTGGGACACTCCTGGGACTCCCTGGGACATTCCTGGGACTCCCTGGGACTCCCTGGGACCTTAATCCCCTTCCCACGGCTCCCAAATCCCAGAGCAAACAGGATAAGGCTGGAAAACCCCTGGGAGATCACGGATCCAAACCTTTAACCCTGCTTGCCGTGAAGCCACGTCCCCAAATGCCACATCCACACTTTTTTGGGGACATTTCCAGGAATTCCAGCGCTTCCCTGAACCGCAGGAAAAACCTGGGAACAGCGAGGAGCAGAGAGAGGGGGAGATTCCAGCCGGTAATTCCCGGTTTTTCCTCCCCACATCTGCCTCGGGGGGAGCAGCCGCTGCTGTCCCGTGCCAGCTGGAAGAGCAGGGGTTTATTGCCTGCCGAGAGCTTTTCCAAACAGGACCTGGAGCTTTCACACACTTCCCTGCCTCTCCAGCATTCCCTTATCCCTCAGAGGCAGGAGGATTTTTATCTTCATCCAGCACCGAAAAAAAAATTTAAAAATCCATAAAACCAGCTGCCTTAAAAATAAACCTCTTTCCCCAGTTTATGCTAATAATTTATTCTTATTCCAGGTTTTATTGGGACTCCTTTTGCGGAGCCCCCCTCGGTAAATGGCACAGAGCCGAGGCCAGGAGGATTTTCCTCCCCGCTGGGAGTTTTAATGTGGAAAGCAGAGGTGTCAAACGAGCGCCTCAGAGCCCCGTGGTGGCCCCGGAGACTTCCACATCTGGCCCGCAGCTCGGCGCTTAACACATTTTAACTCTTGCCCCGAGCAGCTCCGGATTTCCCTCGGCTGCCGGGTTAGGTTTGATTTAAGAGGCTGAGAGCTGCAAGGAAAAGTAAAAAAACACCCCACAAACCTTTAAAAAAACCCTTAAAAAAAAAAAAGGGAAAAAATAAATTTACAAAAGGAGCTGTTGAAAGGTTCCAAGCGCTGCCCCGGGGCTCGGGAGCAGGGGCTGGCTCGGAGCAGTGAGCAGCATCTCCAGACCAGTTCGTGCCGCTGGGCTGGCACTGGGAGCACTGGGAGGGCAGCGGCAGCCCCTGCGTGCCCTGCCCTGGTGGCTCTGCCCTCCTTTGTTTCAGGGGCTGGGTCCTAAAAGGGGATTTGGGACAGCTGGATGCTCCCCCTGACTTTTTCCTTCCTTTTTTGGGGGGGCACTTAAAGCCTTTCCTGCTCCCTCCTCAGTCTCTGCCTGGTGTGGTGGTCGGGACTGTCCCCTCCTCTGGTGACATTTTGGGGCACAACAGAGCCCAAATCCCTGCAGGAGGGAGGTTCTGGGGCTCGGCATCACCTGGGATCTGCCTCATCCCTTGGGAAGTGTTCCCTGGTTTCCTGGCAGGGGAATAAATGGATTTAGCAGCCGCAGAGGGGCTGGGGGAGCCTCTCCCTGAGGCTGCGGCTGCCTTTTCCCCTTTTCCCCTTTTCCCCTTTTCCCCTTTTCCCCTTTTCCCCTTTTCCCTTTTCCCCTTTTCTCTTTTCCCCTTTTCCCTTTTTTTCCCCTTTTCCCCTTTTTTCTTTTCCCCTTTTCTTTTCCCCTTTTCCCCTTTTCCCCTTTTTTTCTCCTTTTCCCCCTTTTTTTTCCCCTTTTCCCCTTTTCCCCTCGAGTCCCCTCTCCCAGAGCCACAGAACCATCCCTGACCCCGCATCCCACCCCTGTCACGGCTCCTAAAACCCCTCTGGGCCTCCCCGGTGTCTCCCTGGTGTCTCCCGGTGTCTCCCAGTTTCTCCCCGGTTTCTCCCCGGTGTCTCCCTGGTGTCCCCAGGGTGTCTCCCGGGTGTCTCCCCGGTGTCTCCCCGGTATCTCCCCAGTGTCTCCCCAGTGTCCCCCCGGTGTCTCCCTGGTGTCTCCCCGGTGTCCCCAGGCTGTCTCCCGAGTGTCTCCCCGGTGTCTCCCCGGTGTCTCCCCAGTGTCCCCCCGGTGTCCCCCGGTTTCTCCCTGGTGTCTCCCGGGTGTCTCCCTGTGTCTCCCTGTGTCTCCCCGGTGTCACCCGGCTGTCCCCGGCTGTCCCTGTCACCGGGCACGGAGGCCACGTGCCTGCCCGGTGCCAGCTCAGCCCTCCTCTCCCTCCCGTGCCCGCAGCAGGCTCGGGAGGCGAAACCCGCCGGGTGTCGCAACCCCGCAGCCCCGGGACACCCGCCAGGGCCGCTCCTGGCACGCTCCCGCTTTTCCCAGGCTCCCGCCGGGACGCGGGGCCGCTCCCAGCCCGGCAGCTCCGGCACCATCCCGGTGGCTGCGGCAGGCGCTGGGAACTCCCGGGGGGAGCCGGGGTGAAGGAGGAGGAGGAGGTGAATAAACCCCCCGAAGGCACGGCCTGAGCGTGCCTCGGCCTGCCGGTGACTCACAGCTGCCCTCCCCTCCTGCGACACCCGCCCGCCTTCCGTCACTCGCCCGAAATAGCCGAGAGGCTGCGGGGAGGAGGGGAAAGGCGGCGGGGAGGGCAGCGATGGGGAAAGGCGAGCGAGCCCTGGGAGCGCCCTGAGTGCTGCGGGAGAGGAGCTGGAGGGATACGGGCGGAAAAACCTGCGGGAATCGCTGAGATTGGCTGCTCTGTCCATCCCTCCTGGCATTGCAGCCTCTCCTCCGGCAGAGAAAAGATCCTCAAATTGCACCAGAAGGGCTCTGTCCCTCCAGGATTTAGCACTGCCAGCAGGGGTTTGCCAGAAAAACCTGCAGGAATCGCTGAGGTTGATATCAGCCCCTGTCCATCCCTCCTGGCATTGCAGCCTCTCCTCCCTCAGAGGAGAGAAAAACTCCTCAAGTTGCACCAGAAGGGCTCTGTCCCCCCAGGATTTAGCACTGCCAGCAGCGGTTTGCCAGAAAAACCTGCAGGAATCGCTGAGATTGGCTGCTCTGTCCATCCCTCCTGGCATTGCAGCCTCTCCTCCCTCAGAGGAGAGGAAAACTCCTCAAATTGCACCAGAAGGGCTCTGTCCCTCCAGGATTTAGCCCTGCCAGCAGGGATTTGCCAGAAAAACCTGCAGGAATCTCTGAGATTTATATCAGCCCCTGTCCATCCCTCCTGGCATTGCAGCCTCTCCCCCTGGAGAGAAGAGGAAAACTCCTCAAGTTGGATATTTAGGTTGGGTATCAGGGGAAGATTCTTCACTGGGAGGATGGGCAAGCACTGGCTCAGTGCAGTGGTGGGACCCCCACCCCTGGGAGGGCTCCCAAAGGTGACACCTGGGGGCAAGGCATGGATGTGACACCTGGGGACAAGGTGTGGATGTGACACCTGGGGACAAGGCATGGATGTGACACCTGGGGACAAGGTGTGGCACTCCCCTTGGCCTGGCAGCGCCGGGCTGGGGTGGGACGCGCTGAATTCCTTTTCCTTTGGTGATTCCGTGGTTTCCCAAGCTCCCTGCTTTAATTCCAGTTTAATTCCACAGTTCCAGGCGGAGTTCCTGAGCCGTGCTCCAGCCCTGGGGCCAAAAGGAGCCGCTGATCCAGGGAGTTCTGTGCTCTCCTGGAGCTGCCCCGGCAGGGCTGGGGACACAGGGGACAGAGGGGACAGAGGGGACACAGGGGACAGAGGGGACAGAGGGGACAGAGGGGACAGAGGGGACAGAGGGGACAGAGGGGACAGAGGAGCGGGGCCACCTCCAGGACACCGCAGAGGGACAGAGGGGTCTGCTCAGCCTTTGGGGACAGCCAGGCCTGGGGCTGAGCAGTGAAATCGGGAGAGGCAGCTCCCGATAAGGTGAGGGATGTGAGGAACCTCCCGAATTCGGGATTCCCACCAGGACACCCTGACAGCTCCCCCAAAACAAACCCTGAACACCCCAACAGGAGCTGCCACCGCCAGGTGCTCTGCCCAAAACCTTGCCCAGTTTTCCCCTGGGTTTTGACCCTTCCAGAGGCTGTGTCCAGCCAGAGAGGAGCCCTGCTCTGCCCAAAACCTCGCTGGGTTTTCCCCTGGGTTTTGACCCTTCCAGAGGCTGTGTCCAGCCAGAGAGGAGCCCTGCTCTGCCCACAACATCGCCCAGTTTTCTCCAGGGTTTTGACCCTTCCAGAGGCTGTGTCCGGCTGGAGAGGAGCCCTGCTCTGCCCAAAACCTCGCTGGGTTTTCCCCTGGGTTTTGACCCTTCCAGAGGCTGTGTCCGGCTGGAGAGGAGCCCTGTTCCTGCTCCTGCTCCCGCTCCCGCTCCCGTTCCACAGCTGTCAGTCAGGGCTGTTGTTAGGCAGAGCTGTCACGGCTCCGACTGACAACCCGCGTTGTTATCTCGGAATGTGTCAGCCCAGCCCGGCCTGACAGGTCAGCGCTGGGAGATTTCCAGCATCCATTTATTATGAGCTGGCTGGAGCAAACCCTTCCCCGGCCCTCCCTGCACATCCCTGCCCGGCTGAGATGGGATGTGACAGGGCAGGGTGGGCTGGAGGGTCAGCAGATGGAAAAAAAAGGGAATTTCCAGCCCTGTCCGGATCCCTCGGGGGGGATTTGAGGCAGGAAGCAGAGGGTGGGAGGAAAATCTGTGATCCAGCTCGGGATACTCCAGGATTCCATGGATCTGAGAGCTGAGATTCACCAGGGATTTTACTGAAAGGGGGGAAGAAGAAAAACAATGGGGGGAAAGGAAGAAAAGAGATGGGAAAGAAAGAGGAAAAGCAATGGGAAAGAAAGGGAAAAACAATGGGAAAGAAGGAGGAAAAACAATGGGAAAGAAAGAGGAAAAGCAATGGGAAAGAAAGGGAAAAAATGGGAAAGAAAGGGAAAAAATGGGAAAGAAAGGGAAAAATGGGAAAGAAGGAGGAAAAACAATGGGAAAGAATCAAAAACCAATGGGAAAGAAAGAGGAAAAGCAGTGGGAAAGAAGGAGGAAAAGCAATGGGAAAAAAGGAAGAAAAATATAGGAAAGAAAGGAGAAGCAATGGGAAAGAAAGAGGAAAAGCAATGAGGGAAAAGGAAGTAAAACAATGGGAAATAAGGAATAAAAACAATAGAAGAAAAGGAAGAAAAGCAGTGAGAAAGAAGGAAAAGCTCCCAAAGGATGTTCCTGTCTCATTCCTGCCCTGACCTTGTCCTTGCAGACTCCTCTGCACAGCAGCTTCCCCCGGGGCCCTTCAAGCCCTGTGCACACCCTGGGATTGTCCCCAGGTCACCTTGGCGGTGACACCAGCCCAGCCAGGCTCCCGTCAGGGACACTCTGCCCCTTTCCCATCCTCTGGAGCTGCTCCAAGGCAGCCAAATTCCCCCTCCTCCCCGCCAGGTCGCTGCCCTTTGGTCCCCACTAAAAATAACCAGCGGTGGATGTGTCCGAGCCTGTTTGGAGGTAAAATAAAAAATAAAAAATAAATCGCTCTGCACCCACTGTCCTGGGTGCAGCTCTGCCTCGTGCTCCCCCCAAAACAACCCACGGAGCGTTCCATGCTCAGCACTGATGGAAAAATAATTCCCAGCTGGATCTGGAGTGGGAAAAGCTGCTCAAAATGCAATATATGCTGAAAAATCTGTGCTGATTTCTCTGGGTGCCACCAGGAGCACCCAGCGCTGGCGTTGCTCAGCTCCTGGACTGGTTCCACCTTGTCCCTCCTTTGTCCCCAGGTCCTGGAGGGCAAAAGGAGATCCCACAGCCCCCGGGAGCTCGGTTTGGTTGTGCCAAAACACGGGGGAAGCAGGAGCAGGAAGGGGGAATTGCCCAGGTTAAATCAGCGTCACTGAGGCTCCGTGAAAATCCTGGGATCACACCATGCATCCCGCTGGGATCCCGGGGTAGCACCATGGGAAAACCAGAAAATCCCCGAACAACAATCCGGGGTAACCTCGTGATAACCTCCTGCACCTTCCCCAGAGGCGGAGGAAGGAATTTGTTATCGCACAGAACATCTGGCCCTGTCCTGGCACAGCCACCCCTCCTCCCCATCCCGCTTTTCTGCACCCCCAGCATCGACCCCTGAGCCGGTTCACCTTTCCTTTCCTTTCCTTTCCTTTCCTTTCCTTTCCTTTTCCTTTCCTTTCCTTTCCTTTCCTTTCCTTTCCTTTCCTTTCCTTTCCTTTCCTTTCCTTTCCTTTCCTTTCCTTTCCTTTCCTTTCCTTTCCTTTCCTTTCCTTTCCTTTTCCTTTCCTTTCCTTTCCTTTCCTTTCCTTTCCTTTCCTTTCCTTTCCTTTCCTTTCCTTTCCTTTCCTTTCCTTTCCTTTCCTTTCCTTTCCTTTCCTTTCCTTTCCTTTCCTTTCCTTTCCTTTCCTTTCCTTTCCTTTCCTTTCACCTCTGGCAGTGAAAATCTCACCTGAGGGGGTCAGGACTGGATTTTCCGACTCTGGATGCTGCTCCAGGGGAATGGGAGTGGGAGATAGAGCAGGAATTTGGCGCCAAGAGCGCGGCTTTGTCAGGGCCGCATTCCAGCCCTGCCTAAGAGGGGCTAAACGCGAAGATCTGATTAAGCGTCTCAGTGCGCTGACCCTGACCCCAAAGAACGCGCCGAGGCTCGGGAGGAACTTCATTGCAATTAATCAGCTTAACAGCCCGAGCGGAGCCGCCCGCGTGCATTGAGCCGGGCTCCCGCTCCTCCTCCTCCTCCTCCTCCTCCTCCTCCTCCTCTGGGATTGCCCGAGCACCGCCCTGGGGCTCGGGGGGTGCCTTCATCCCCCTCACGGCAGCCTTTGGAATATCGGGGACACAGCCCCAGAGCCCCCCATCTCTCCCTGACCCTGTTCCAGCTCCCAAGGGAAATAATGTGGGAAATAATGTGGGATATGTGGGAAACAATGTGGGAAATTATGTGGGAAATAATTTGGGAAACAACATGGGAAACAATGTGGGAAATGTGGGAAATAATGTCAGAAATGAGGGAAATAGTGTGGGATATGAGGGAAATAGTGTGAGAAATGTGGGAAGTGTAGGAAAGAATCTCATCCAGAACCTCCAGAGCACTTCCAGGTGGTTTTCCTTTCCCTTTTCCCTGGTGACCTGGGTAGGCCCAGGAGATGGGAAAAGGAAAAGTCTTATCCAGAACCTCCAGAGCATTTCCAGGTGTTTTTCCTTTTCCCAGTGCCCCGGGCAGGCCCAGGGCCTGGGAAGGGCTTTGGTTCCTGCCCGGAGGAGCCTTGGGGGAGCCTTTCCTTGCTCCAGCCGGGATTTCTCGGGATGCCCCGCGGGGTCTCGGTGCTCTGGAAGCTGCAGCCGAGCCCCGCCGAACATTCCAGCCGATTTTGTGCCTGGAACTCCACTCCCGGCTCCATCCGGCTGGAAATGGCTCCTTAACCCCTCTCCCCACATCCTTTCCCATGGAGCTGCTCCAGCCCGGCCCGGACCAGGAGGAATCTCCGCTTTCCCCCCCTGTCCCCCTCCCACCTCTGCTGCCCCCACCACACCCCGATCACCCCACGATTCCCGGGAATTCCGGCTGCCCCAGCCCTTATCGCTCCCGTCCCCTTGGACTTTCCCTCCGGGGAGCCGCGCACTTTGCTCCGTCCCGCACCTTTAAAGGGATAAGGCAAATTTCGAACCTCTGGAAAAGCGGCGGCACTCGGGAGCCTTTGGAGGGGCTGGTGTGGGGGAATAACCCGGGAATAACCCGGGAATGACCCTGAATAACCTGGGAATAAACCGGGAATAACCCGGGAATAACCTGGGAATAACCTGGGAATAACCCGGGAATAACCCGGGAATAACCTGGATAATAAGGGGTGAATTGATGGTCTGGGTCCAAGCCAGGGATGGAGCAGAGCTGAAGCCACCTGGAGTTCGTGGCCACGACATTCCTCGACAGGATTTGGGATTTCTGGGGCGCTGGGAGCAGCACAGGGCAGCTGCTGCCGCCCACACGGGGCGGGGCAGGTGGGCAGGGTGGGCAAGGTGGGCGCTCCCCCTGCCCCGGGGGCTCTGGGGATCTCTCTGGGGGCTCTGAGGTGATGCTGTGTTGGCTTT
This sequence comes from Prinia subflava, assembly GCF_021018805.1. Classification (NCBI taxonomy): domain Eukaryota; kingdom Metazoa; phylum Chordata; class Aves; order Passeriformes; family Cisticolidae; genus Prinia; species Prinia subflava. The sequence goes on along the minus strand of NC_086267.1, from coordinate 6,576,553 downwards.
CCAGGCTCTCTCTCCAGAGGGAGAGAAGACCTTGAAAGATGGAATTACACTCCTAGACTAAAAAAAAAAACCCAAAAAAACCAAAAAACAAAACCAAAAAAACCAAAAAAACCAAGCGAGCCGTGTTTGTGGCGCTGGATGCTCTGCAAATATCAGAAATATCAGCTCCTTCTCTGAGCTGGAAACGCTGCTGGTCCCACCGAGCTCAGCCCCCCTTGCCCACCCACCAGGACAATCCCGGGCTCCCGGGAAGAGGGAATCAGGGAACCAGGATCCCACAGACCCCACAGACCCCACAGACCCCTCGGGCTGTCCCCGGGGGGCTCCGTGGCGCGTTTGCAGCGCTGCCATCGCCCCACAGCCACCGGGAAGGAGGCGGCTCCGCTGCACCTCGGCAATAAAGGGAATTTGGGGCTCTCGGGGCGGTCTGGGCGCTGAGAGCCAGGCCGGGGACGCGGCGCTGCCCCAGGGAGGGATTTTGGTTGCAGGCAGGCGACAGCCCAGGCTTTCATCTGCTGCTCCGAGCCTCCTTCAGACAGGAGGGGAGGGGCAGGGCCGTGGGGGATGGAGGAGAATTGCTGTAACACGATTTTATGTCTGTGATTGCATAACAAAACCTCCTGGGAACCTCGTGGCTCAGATGGATCCCTGGCTCTCGCCGGGGTGATGGAGAGCTCTCAGACTGATCGATGGCCCGCGGTGCGCAGGAATTGCCGGCCTGGATCGGTACCAGGCTCCGAGCAGCCTGCGCGCCTTTATCGAGCCGCGCCTGAGCCATCAGGAAACTGTAAAAAGCCTTCAGGAGCCGATAATCTGCTTTTTATACCCCAGCGCACACAGCCACAGGCCCTGTTCTCACAGAAGCTGCGGCCTGGTTGTTAATGGGAGCAGACCTTGAAGGATGGAATTGCATTTCTAGCCTTTAAAAAAAAAGAAAAAAAGAGATAAAAAATAGAACCGAGCCAGGGTTTGTGGCGCTGATGCTCTGCAAATATCAGAAATATCAGCTCCTTCTCTGAGCTGGAAACGCTGCTGGTCCCACTGGGCGCAGCCCCCCCTGCCCACCCACCAGGACAATCCGGCTCCCGGGGAGCGGGGATCAGGGAATCCAGGATCCCACCGAGCCCCCGCCAAGGTGGGAGCTGCCCCTGGCACTCCCCACCTCCTCTCCCGCAGATTCCGGGACAGCCCCACCTCGCAGAGCACACAAAGCTTCGCCTTCCACCCCGAGCGTCCCCTCCTAATGGCCTTTTCTGCACCTCGTTAATTGGTGACAATGGAAGTGGCTCATTCTCCGTGTGCGAGAGGCTGCGATTGCTTCCACTTGGCCACGATTCAAGTGCCGGGGGTGACTCAGAATGGGTGGCAAAAACTGTCTTTTCCTCAGTGCCCCCGCTCAGCGGCGAAGAAAAAGCCACAACCCCGAGTTATTCTCTTTTATGAGGTGGGCATTGTGAGGCCAGGCAATTGAATTTACAACAGCATTGAGTATCAGAGTCTATCTGGCCCCTGTCAATGAGAGCGCCGGGGAAAAAAAAGACACACATTAACCCTCAGCTCCGAGTTCCCAGGCGCTTCAATAGGGCTCCCAACTTGCCAAAGAGCCCGCTGCATACTCGATGAGACCCTTTATACCTCCTAATTACCCTCCCGACAATGGGGACAGGCTCTCTCGTCGCTTTTGTGGGCCCGGGAGTAACTTCTGCGCAGCCCACCCCCACCCCCAGAGGTGCGGAGGGGGCGAAGCTCCCACCCGGCCGGGCTGGGAGCAGGGGGCGGGCAGGAGGGAATTCCGAGGCTTCCAGCAGCAGGTTTGTCTGAGGAATCCTTCTTCCGACCGCCAAACTCAGGAGATATTGAAGCCCCCCCCTCAGCCCCATCATTCCCCCCCAATTTCTGACCCAAATCCCTTCCAATTATCCTTAAATAAGGCAATAAAGTCCAGGCCTATTGGTTGGTTTGTTTGTTTTTTTGCACACAGATGATGAGTTGGTCCTTGCCCACTCTCGAACAAAATGAAAAGGTGGGGGAAAAAAAGTCTATTTCAAAGAGTTCCTTTATTGAAACACCTGCATTTTTTTTTCTCTTTTCGTTTTTGGAAGTCTTCGACACAGGCACGCACACACCCACAGACCAACGGGATACAAACAACTTTGGCATTATAACTTTTTTCAATATTTGTTACAAAACTATTTCTCATTATTATTTTTTTTGTTTCTTTGTTTCTTTAAAAAAAAGTATCTCAAATAAAGGCATTTTAAAGGAGTAAAAATACAAGTCGAGATCCCAACCTCTGTAAAATAATAAATAGCACGTTCATAGCGAGGTCCTTTTCTTCCTTTCTGCTTAATCTGCTTTTTTTAAAAAAAAACCCAAAACATAACAGGGGCTCCATACAACGGAGCCAACGAGAGGGGTTGTTTTGTCGTTTTTTTTCGTTGTTTTGGAGAGGGGGAACGCCTGGAAGGAGTCACCAGGGCCTCCAGACGGATTCACTGCGCTCTCCGATGGGACTCCCGGCCTGGGACGCTGGGCCGATGCTGCCCCCAAATGATGTCAGGCCTTGCACCGGCGATGCCGAGGGGGTGGCGGCCGCGTTCCCCGAGCCGCCGCCCGCCGACACCGGCGCGTTGGCGTTGGCGTAGAGAGGAATAACCGGTCCGGAGCCGGGCGGGAAGGCCGGGTTGGGGATGAGGAAGGCGAACTGGCCGTCGGTGGCCGGCACCAGCTGGAAACCGCCGTAGACCTTGGGGGACAGCGCCTCGGCGGGGTTGAGCTTGCAGGGCACGGGCACGGCTCCAGCTGCGGCCGGGGCAGCTGGACGTGCAGCGGCTGCTGCGCCAGATGTGCGGGCTGGGCGGGCGGCGGCGGCGGTGGCGGCGGGGGGTAGTTCATGGCCACGATCTGGCCCAGGCACGCCGAGAGGTGGCTCAGGAGCCGCGTGCGGACGTCGGTGTTGACCCCTTCGCAGGTGGACAGGAACCGGGTCACCTCGTTCATGCACTCGTTGAAGCCGGCCCGGTACTTGCCGAGTACGGTGGGGTCGGCGCTGAGCGCGGCTGGGGAGGGGGCGGGAGGTGAGTGGCAGGTCCGGAGTACCGGCCCCGGTTCCCTGTCCCTAAGCCCGGGTGTGGAGCCCGGTTCCCTGTCCCTAAGCCCGGGTGTGGAGCCCGGTTCCCTGTCCGCTGCCCTAACCGTGGCTCTGGAGCCCGGTTCCCCGGTCCTCTGGCCCTAAGCCCGGGTGTGGAGCCCGGTTCCCCGGTCCTCTGGCCCTAAGCCCGGTTCCCCAGTCAGCAGTCTCTAAGCCCGGGTGTGTGCGGAGCCCGGTTCCCATCCCCAGCCCGGTTCCCTGTGAGGAGCCCCTTCCCGGTCTCTGTCTCCAGCTCCCGTTCTCTCGCCCTCAGTCACCGGTCCCCAGTCCGGTTCCCGGTGCCCTGCCTTCGGTGCGGATCCCCGTGCTCGTCCTCTGCCCCCAGCTCCCATCCCCGATCCCTTGTCCTCAGCTCCCGGTGCAGAGCCCAACCCCGATCCCCGGTCGGGATCCCGATCCCCGGTGCCGTGTCCCCGTTCCCGGTGCCCCCGGGGCTGGCACTCACCGGTCATCTGCGCCCGCTGCAGGTTCCGCAGGTGCTTGACGGTCATCTCCAGGATGTCCGCCTTCTCCAGCTTGGAGTGCCGCGAGCTCTGCGGGACAAGAGCGGCTCGGTCAGGGCTGCCCGCGGCCGGGCATCCCCCGGTGTCCCCGGTGTCCCCGCAGCCCCACTTACGTCCTTCTTGAGCGCGTCCAGGATGAGCGTCTTGAGCTGCCCCAGGCTCTCATTGATGCGCGCCCGGCGCCGCTTCTCCATGATGGGCTTGGACGACTGCGGGGAGAGCGGAGCCGGTCAGCGCCCCCCGCACAGCCCCGGGGACCCCCCGCGCCGCCCCCCAGCCCCCGGCCATCACCGACCTCAGCACGGCCGCGGGCTTGCCGCCATCCAGCTCCGCCGCCGCCGCTGCTGCGCCCCGACCGGCACCCTCCTCCTCCTCCTCCTCCTCCTCCTCCATTTACCTTCCGGTGCTCGCTGGCGCTCCGCGGCTTGTCCGGCGTGTGGCTGGCGCTGGCGGGCGCGCCGGCGATGGGCGAGGCGGTCGGTTTCTCCATGCCCGTATCGGCGGGCATGGCCGGCGACGGTGAAACGGAGCGGGGGAAAACGGAGCGACGATCGACGGGCGGAACGGGAGGGGGCGGAACGGGGGTGGTGTGGGGGGGGGGACGGACCGGAGGGGGCGAACGGCGGGCGCGTGCGGCGGCGGGGCGCGGGCGCGTGCGGCGGGCGCGGGGCGTGCGGCGGCGGCGGCGCCCCCCCGCCCCTCGCCCGCGCCCCTTTATAGCCCGGCGGCGGCAGCGGCGGCGGCGCCCATTCGTGTGAACCCGCCGCCGCCGCCGTTCCCACACTCGCGCTCAGCCAATCAGCGCCCGGCCCGCGCCCGGCGCCCGCGCGTCCCGCGCTCCCATTGGCCCGCTCCTCACCGCCCCCCCCTCCCTTCCCCGGGAGGCCCCGCCCCGCCCCGTCACGCGCGCGGGGAACGCCCCGCCCACCTCGCCCGCCCCCTCAGCGCGGCCACGTGGGGTGCGGGCGGGGAGAGGGGAATGAAGGGCGGAGTGTGAGGGGAGAACGCGGGCGGGGCCGGCCCCGGGCACCGCCGCGCTGGCCGCGGCCGCGGCCCCGCTCCCCGCCCGCCCGCCCGCCCTGTGACAGGCGGCCCCGGGGGCGGCGGCGGCGGCGGCGGCTGGCGCGGCACGCGAGGCCGCGGCCGGCGGGCGGCCAATGGGCGGGGCGTGCGGGCGGGCGCGCGGGCGCTCTGCGCTCCCATTGGCCGGCGGGGGCGCCGCTGTCAATCACGGTTCAGTTCCCCCCCCCCCCGCTCCCGTTCCCACCCCGCTCCCCCCGCCCCTGCCCGCTCCCATTCCCATTTCCAGTCCCAGTCCCATTCCCAGTCCTCCCCTCTCCCCCCGCCCGGTTTCCCGTTGGAGCACGTGCCGGAGCGCTCCCGGCTCCCGGCTCCATGGGAAAACCCCGCCCCGCCGGCGGCAGCCGCCCCGCCGCACCGCCCGCGGGGCTGCCGCCTTCCTCCGCCTGCCCGCCCGCTTCCCCCTCCGCTTCCACGGCTCCCTCCGGCCCCCGGGAAGCCGATCCCGGCGGTGGCGGAGCGGGAGGAAACGGGATGCGTACGGGGGGGGTGAACTCCCAGCGCCATCTCCCACCCCGGTGGTGCCCCGGTACCCCGCGCCCCCCCCCCCTCTTCCTCCGGTCAGGAAGGGTCAGGACCCCCCTGCAGTCCTGTGGGACCCCCGTTCTGCCCCTTTCGCCCCCATTTCCCCCCGCTTCTCCCCTCCCGCAGCAAATCCCGGTGTGCGCCTCCTCCCACCCCCGGTGAGGCTCCGGTGCCCCGCGACCCCCCGGGTTTAGCCGGGCTGGGAGGGGCAGGACACCCCCGGGTCACCACCGCACGGGTGTGACCCCCCCGTGTCACCACCCCACGGGTGTGACCCCCGTGTCACCACCCCACGGGTGTGACCCCCCGGTTTACCCGGCCTGGGAGGAGCAGGACCCCCCCGTGTCACCACCCCACGGGTGTGATCCCCGCGGATGCCCGAGGGGACCTGGGGACTTGTCCCCCCCTCCGTGACACTGGAGGGTCCCCGCTGCAGCCCCTCCGAGGGGTCCCTTGGCCTCCTGCCCCAATTCTGGTGGTTTTTGTGCCTGGTTCCGAGAGGGCTCCGTGCCCACCGGGAGGTGCCAACACCCCCCCGTTTTCCCGTGCCACCCCCACGGACAAACCCCTCGGGACGGGAGCAGCGGCTCCCCAAACCCGCGGGGCTTTGGGGAACCCCAAAAACCTCCCCAGGCTGAGGGGTCGCGGTGCCCACCAAGATCCCGCCGCGCCTGGCACGGCCCGGTCCCGTTCCCGTGTCCCAGGGAAATTCCTTTAATGTGGCACCGCCGCCGCTCAGCAGCCTCCGAGCTCCTGCCGGTTTAAAGCCCTTTTTTTGGGGAATGCAGCCCTCGTGTGAAAGCTCGCTGCTGCAGGCTTTAATCTTTTAATAATCATAAATTGGGAATTAGCTCGGGAGGATTCCTCGGCTGGAAAAGCGCTGCTCCTTTTCCTCCCCCTCTCTCCTCACCCGTTCTGAAGGATAAAAATCCAGGTTTTTCGGAAACTCTCTGGAAAACGCGCCCGGTTCTGCCCCTGAAACCTGAGGGCGACCCGGCTGAGTTTGTGGGAATTCTTTGGGAGGAGAAGGAAACCACACGTGGAATTTAATCCCATTGTTGGCCTGGCTCCTGCTTTGCACTTAATTCACTGCCATGAATCATTCCCGGGGGAAAGGGGAGGGAGGGGAGGGGAAGGGAAGGGAAGGGAAGGGAAGGGAAGGGAAGGGAAGGGAAGGGAAGGGAAGGGAAGGGAAGGGAAGGGAAGGGAAGGGAAGGGAAGGGAAGGGAAGGGAAGGGAAGGGAAGGGAAGGGAAGGGAAGGGAAGGGAAGGGAAGGGAAGGGAAGGGAAGGGAAAAAGGAAAAGGAAAAGGATGAGAAAAAAGATGGGGGAAAAGGAAAGAAAAGGGGGTAAAAAATGGAAAAAAGATGGGGAAAGAAGATGGAAAAGAGGGAAAGAAAAGCACTTGGAAGTATTCCCATTCTCCCGGCTGATCAGATCCCGGGCCTTTCATCTCCGGAGCAATTCCAGGTGCTTTGCCACATCCAGGCTGCCAAGAACACCCAAGGCAGCCGCGCTGGAGGAAGCGGCACCATCCTCCCGCAGACATCAAAGGCTCCAGGAGAATTCATTTATTTCAGGAGCCTTTTCCTCTCTCTCCCCGAGGCACACGTGACCACAGGAACGGCAATTCCGGGCTGAATTATGATTTTTGCTGCGTGGGAGGTGTTGTTTTTCTGGAGGAGTCTAAAAGGCAACAAAGTGGAGCCCATTGCTCTGGAAAAAGGGTGCAGGTTGTGTCCCTGGGGAGGAATAAATGTTATTAAAGGGCTTTTTGGAGCGTCGTTGCAAAGGTTCAGGGCTCAGTTTCCTTCTGAGAGCAATAAACTGCGGAACAACAGCCCCTTGTGCAATCCCCCTGAAAATAAGGGAGGCTGTAAAAATCCTGGGAGGAAATAAGCCATCATCATAATAATAAAAATAAAAATAAGAAAAGAAAAAGTCCCTCCCTTGGCAGCTCGTTCTGAACACATTAATTACATAATTACACTAAAAAAAAAAAAAAAAAAAAAAAAAAGAGTCATGAATGGAGGATTTCAGCAGAATCCTCATCAAGGGGTGCAATTCCCAGGCCGGGAGCAGCACAGAATTCAGAATTCCTCTCCAGAGGGAATTCCGTGGGATAACTCGTGGGAATTGCTCCCATTCTGAACCCCTGACATCGCTGCCAGCCCCGCTCCTCCTGTTCCCACCCTCTTCAGCTTCCAGAGCTCGGGGAAACGCGGGGAAATCTCCTTTCCTTCAATTCTGGGAATGAGGGGCTCTGTCCTCCCCCAGGATCGGCTTTCGGGATTTTGATTTTGTTGTTTTATCCCCCCAGGGCTGTTTCCCTTTCTCCGGGGTTTTTCACCCTTCTGGTGGCACCTGAAGCCATCGATGGGGACGGGATGGGGACACAAACACGGCCCTGCCATGCTCCGGGGGCTGCTCCAGCTGTGCCCGCCCAAACCTCCCACCCCTGCGGCTGCAAAACTCCCCTCGGCCCCGGGAGGAGCCCCGAAAATTCCCTGATGGCATTTTGGGAGCGAGGAGGTGGGGAAGATCCATCGGGACCTGCGGAACCCCCGGGAATTTCGCGGGGTGCTGGGGAGATGGGGGTGCCGGGGTGTCAGGGTGGGACAGAGCCTCCCTCTCCCCGAGGTTCTTCCTCCTCTGAGCCGCTTTTCCCCAGCCCAGCCCACATTTCACATCTCTTTCCCATTTATTTTATCGCCCGGGCAAGGTCCACGGGAGGTGCCAAGGAAACAAACGCCAGGCCTGGCAGATCCTGGCGTTTATCCCGCTGCATTCCTCCCCCTGCAGCTGGAACTGCAGTTACTGCACCCTCCTCCCCTGCCATCCCTGCCTGGTGCTGCCCAGCTCGGGATAATTCGGATTTTCCAGCCTGTGCTGGGCAGTGAAGCCTTTAAACAACCTCTGCATGGAGACTTGGGATTTCTCCTTCTTAGGGCTTATGTGCAAAGTCCCTGCGATTCCTCTCTGGGCATGGCCTATATATTTAATCTTCATCCCTTAAAAAAAATAATTAAAAAAAAAAAAGAGCCGACAAACCCCTGGTGTGCACACACGGCGCGTTTTTAAATAAAAACAGCTTAAAAGCTTTGAATTGTGGCGGTGTGAGAGGGGTTGTTAATCCCGACATCGGGGCCGAGGGCACCGAGCGCTGGTGGCCGTCCCCTCTTGTCGCCGTCCCCGCCGCATCCCCGCTCCTTTCATCCCTAAACCCCGTTTTATTACACCCAGCCCGCTGGAAATTCGGAAAAGCCGCTGAAAAGCGGCCGAGAGGGGGAAGAGGCTGATGAAAGGTGCCGGGGAGGGGCAGCGCGGGGGTTTTGTCGCCTGTCCCCGGCCCCTCCCGGCGCTGTTTGCCCGGGGCATTGTCGGGGCCAGCTGGGGCCTCTCCGCGCTGTTTGCGCAGGGATCGCGCTCTAATCCCGCCGGGATTTCCCCGGCCTTGATCCCATCCGTCACCTCGGGATGTGTCACAGGGAACGCTGCGGCACAAATGAAGACGTTAAGGGCTGGCAGCTCGCGAGGAGGGTTTGTTTTCTTCTTTTTTCTTTTTTTTTTTTGGCCGGTCCATAATGGGGAACAAATTACAGCGCAGCCTCCGGCCCCCGAGCATCCCCGGCTCAAAACCTCCCGGGGCCTCTTTTGTCCCAGCGGAGTTTCCAGCTCTAATCAGATGAAATTAATTAGCGGGGGGGGTCATGTGGCAGCCAAAAATCCTCCCCCTCCAAAAAAAAAAAAACAAGCCTGGAAGGGGCGTGGGGAAAAGCGGGGAAGTTTTTGTGTCCTGGTCTGCCCCATCCCCGCTGTGCTCGGCGTCTCCCGTCCCTCCAGAGCCAGCTGGGGACATTTCCAAAGCACCAGGCCAGGGAAAATCCCTGCAGGCTCCAGCTCCAGCCCAGCCCCTCCCCGTTCCCCAAAATCTGGATTTTTCCAGGTGTCAAAAGCTGCGGAGCTGAGACCAGGCCTCACAAACCTGAGGCTCTTCCTTCTTTTATTTAGATGTGATTTTGGTAAAAAAGCCCTCCTGGAAAGGGCTGTGAACATCAAAATGGGCACTGGGGGAGCCCCCGTCCCTGGGATTGTTCCGGAATCTCGTGGATGTGGCTCCAGGACACCGTGGGCAGGGTGGCGGTGCCGCACTGAGGGCCTTGAGGCCTTTTCCAACCTTTGAAATTCCACAATTCCCTGATTCCCGGGATCTCTGAGCGCTCCCCGAGCTGTGCCAAGGGTCTCCCTCATTCCTGAGCCTCCCTCGGGGTTCCAGGAGCCCCAGACCGGGCACGTCCCCCGTGCCCAGCACGGCTGCTCCGCCACGGAGCAAAATCCTGCAAACCCAGGAGCTCTCAGGCTCTTCCAGCTGAAGGAGGAGACATTTCCAAGAAAAAAATTCCTGCCTGCACTCATCACCTCCTCTTCATCCCGCTGCTGCAGGGGCGTCCTTTGGAGAGCTGGGAGCGGCGGGGATCTCGCCCCGCTAGAAACGGAGATTTTGAATTTTCCTTTTTTATTTTTTGGGGTTTTTTTACTCTTTTTCACCAGGAAGCAAATGGGCTTTAATTTCTTTTCTCCCCTCTTTTCCTCCTTTCCCCGCCCTTGGAAATTTTCCTCAAAGGAAATTGCGGCAGCCCAGACAAAACCCCCTTTGGGAAGATTTCACCCCGGTTTTTGTCTCCCCGGGTGCTGAGAGCTGAGGAGGAGCCGGCGCACAGAATAGCTCAGCTGATTGAGACAGATGTTCCCTTCTTCTGCCAGCGCCGAAAAACCCTGCCCCAGCACGGATCTGCTGACTTTCCCTTCCCTGGAAAACATCTTGAAAGGACGGGAAGAGGGAGCGGGGCCGCCTCGTGCTGGGGTTTTCCACGGTTCAAACTCCGTCCTCCCACCCAGGGGTCCCTTCCTGGGGGTCCCGTTCCTTTGGGGGCTGAGAAAAGGGGTCGAGCCTGGGTCAGGGGGCAGAAAATGGAGTCAGTGAGGGCGGTGTGAGGCGGCCTGGGGCAGAAAACCTCCCACGCCTGGCACTGGTGCTGCTCTCAATTATTAAAGTCCAGCTCTGGATGCAGAGGGGAAAATCCCCCTGGGAGGTGCTGGGTGGGCCAGGCTGGGATTTGAGGGATCGGTGCTCAATAAAAGTGCCACCATGAGGTGGTAAAGATAAAATATTTGGGCCTTTTCTGTGCCCTGTCCCGAGGGGTTCAGCCTCTCCTGGCTCAGGGTTGGGTCCTCCTGGCACTGCTGCTGCTCTCAGTTATCCCAGGAGTTAAAGCCCAGCTCCAAATGCAGAGGGCAAAATCCCCCAGGAGGTGCTGGTGGTGCTGGGGATGGGCCAGGCAGGGATTTGAGGGAGGGGGTTTGATCAGAACTCAATAAAAATGCCACAGTGAGGTGGTAAAAATAAAATATTTGGGTCTTTTCTGTGTGTCATGGGTTAGCACTGGCCAGATGTTAGTGCACTCATGAATATATGTTTTTTTCTCTAACAACTCCTGTGGGATGTGATCAGGAACAGAGCAGAGCAGGCTTAAATTTTGAAAACAAAAAAAACCTACTAAAACTTTATTAATTACATAAGAACAGGGACAGAAATACTCTTAAACACACACAGAGACAGAAATAAAAACTTCTTAGAACATTTCTTCTTCCAGTTTCTACTTCCCTACTCATCACTCTTCACAGACTAACCCCTGGGTTTTAGATCAAACAATCACCACTTAAAAACAAACTAATCTTCAATTCAGCAAGGGAGAGAGGAGTCTCTCTCGCACTACAGACTGTTCCTCAGAAAACACGGGTCTACTCTTTATATGTTTTCATGTCACCTATAGCACCGCCCGGAGAAGTCTGCTAAGGTGACACTCTCTTTTTCTTATGTCTAGCGCTCTCACTGTTGTCTCATAGGCCAAAACTACATACAGGGCTTTTTAAAGATGCTGTATGCTGAGCTCTCTTTTTTTCACCCAGGGGCCGGGGTTCTAGGAGCAGGTCTGCCCTGAGGGCAGAGGGCACTACCTCACTCTCCCCTTCTTTTCTCTGCTCGCTCCAATTCTTCAAGTGCCAGTCACTGTAGCAAAAGCAAGGGGCAGCTGCATCTACCCAAAAATGTAGTTTATGTTCAAAAGAGACTCAAGTTCAGTCCATGGCTGACATTATGTAAGAAAAGTTCAACTCTAAAGCTACTCTTCTCATTCTTCTATCGAGTTCTTTTTAATCATGCTTTATCATCTCGGTCCCAGGCCGCTTCCCTCTCTCTGAAAACTACTAGTCATGAGAATCAATGTCTAAGAAAAGTTTTTTTCTGCTAAGCAAGGGTTAACAGTTTCTTCTCGGCAGGGTGCTGCAAGCGAGGCACTCCCAGGCTCGGCAACCCCCCACATGGCTGAGCACCTTCTCCTGGAGTTTAGGGGGGGAGGAGGGGGGTGAGCACACACAGAAGGCACTTCCACAGTTTTCTACCCTTCCATTTTAGACGGGGCAGCTCAGTTCTAGTTCTGTCTCTTCTCTTCTCCCCACCCCCGGGGGGGCTCCGGCTTACCTGAGCCGACCACGTGTTTCCCCTCCCCCACTCAGCCTCGTGGCCAGGCGGGGAAGGAGACTTGAGACATCTCTCTGTTGACACCCAGATCTGAAAAGAGGCCGAGCCCCTCAGACTCCTGCTTTTAACTCTTTGTGTCCTCAGAGGCGTGTCCAAACTCCCGAGTGACCAACCCAGGTGCTAGCAGAAAAGCTGATTACTGATTGGACTGCCTACATCCCCCTGGAAGAATTCACCTCCCCCCCTAACCACGACACTGTGCCCTGTCCCGAGGGGTTCAGCCCCTCCTGGCTGAGGGTTGGTTTCTCCTGTGCTGCTGCTGCTGCCGGGGTTTGGGGCAGCCCTCTGATGGTCCCTAAGGGACACAGGGGCACAAAAACCTCACGAAAATCCTTCCAGCCCTCAAGTTTTCCCGCAGAGCAGGTGAACCCCGTCCTCTGTGCCACCCAAACACCCCCTCTGCCATCGGGGACATTTCCCAGCCCCTTTTCCTGAGGGTTTCCCTTCATCTCCTCAAGTCTCTGTTCCCACACCTGGGGAAAGGGAGGGAGGGAGGGGAGAAAAAAGGAAAAAAGCCATCCCCGCTATTTGCTTTCCTTGGAGCAGATTTGTCATTTTGCCATCTGCAGGCCAGCGTGCTCCCCCACAATGGGGTTTGTTTGACTTCCCCGCTAAAAAGATCCCTGTTTTTTCTTTTAAATGTGTTTTTTTCCTTTTTTTTCCAGGCCCTGTCCACAACTTTCCCCCCCTGCCTCATTCCTTTCACTGGGGCCGTTGATGAGCTTGGCCTAATCAGATTAACTCAACCCAGACACAGCAGTGGCAGTTTATTCTCTTTTAAAAGGACTCCACGGCTTCCTCCAAACTTTTTGTAAACTCTTCATCTCCGGCTCAGCCCCTTTGTGAGCTCGGTGCCGTGGGGCCTCCGAGAGCGGGCGATGAGGGGCTCTTAGAACGGGTCACTAATCCAAAAGAGGGGAGAAATTCCTTTAAAGCCGCGCACTGAGGCATTGGGAGCACCCGCGGGAAGAGGGAATGGAATTCCCGAGCAGCCAGGACGTTTCATTCTGGGCCTAAATTTGATTTTTTTGTGGAAAAGCCCGGTTTGTTCACACCCTGCAGTTCTCCATGTGCTGGGTCACGCTTTGGGACCTGTCCTTTGCCCCTCCCATCAAACAGCCAGGGGAGAACCGAGGGGAACAAGGCAAAAACTCCAGGATTTGGAGCTGCCTGGTTAATCCAGAGGGTCCCCACGGGCTGGGATGTGATCCTGGATCCACAGCCTGGCTTTGGCCCCGAGTTTTAACAACCTGGAAACCTCTGTTTAAAAAAAGGAAAAAGGAAAAAGGAAAAAGGAAAAAGGAAAAAGGAAAAAGGAAAAAGGAAAAAGGAAAAAGGAAAAAGGAAAAAATAAAAAGAAAAAGGGAAAAGGGAAAAAGGAAAAAGGAAAAAAGAAAAAAGAAAAAGGGAAAAAGGAAAAAAGAAAAAGAAAAAGGGAAAAAGGAAAAAGAAAAAGGAAAAGGAAAAAAGGAAAAAGGAAAAAAGATAAAAAGGAAAAAAGGAAAAAGAAAAAGAAAAAAATCCAAACAAACAAACAAATTAAAAAAATAATAATAAAATCAGGGAAAGAAAAGGAATGGGGGCTTGGGGAAGCCAGGATTTGTCCCCAGCTCATTATATGCTAATTGGGATTTTAACAAGGATGGCCCGGTCCCGAGCAGGTGGCCGGTGACAACTGGTGACAACGTGGCGGTGACATCAGGAGAGGCTGGGAAGGCGGGGGGAGCCGGCTCCTCCCGGCTGCGCCCTGCCTGCCCGTCTGGCGCCCCATGAATAATTAATCAATTAATGAGACACCTCTCTGCTGCGCGTTAAACACGGGGGGAGCCGGGATTAAACCTGGAGCTGGGGAAAAAAAATGGGAACTGGGCCTGGGGTGTGGAAAGCTGGGGCTGGAATGGGATGGGAGCCCTGGGAATTTGGGGAATGTTTTGGGGTGAAAGCCTGGAAGTGTGGTCGGGATGGATGTTTGGGATCTGGGTATGGGGAAAGTGTGAAAAGTGTGAAAAGTGTAAAAAGTGTGAAAAGTGTGAAAAGTGTGAAAAGTGTGATCCTGGGATGGGGGGACACTCACGGAGCCGGGAAATGCAGCAGGAACGGGATGGGAAATGCAGCAGGAGATGGATGGGAAATGCAGCAGGAGATGGATGGGAAATGCAGCAGGAACAGGATGGGAAATGCAGCAGGGACAGGATGGGAAATGCAGCAGGAAGAGGATGGGAAATGCAGCAGGAGATGGATGGGAAATGCAGCAGGAACAGGATGGGAAATGCAGCAGGGACAGGGCGGGAAATGCAGCAGGGACAGGATGGGAAATGCAGCAGGGACAGGATGGGAAATGCAGCAGGAAGAGGATGGGAAATGCAGCAGGAACGGGGAGGGAAATGCAGCAGGGACAGGATGGGAAATGCAGCAGGAGATGGATGGGAAATGCAGCAGGAGATGGATGGGAAATGCAGCAGGAGATGGGTGGGAAATGCAGCAGGAGATGGATGGGAAATGCAGCAGGAGATGGATGGGAAATGCAGCAGGAACAGGATGGGAAATGCAGCAGGAATAGGGCAGGAAATGCAGCAGGAACAGCATGGGAAATGCAGCAGGAGATGGATGGGAAATGCAGCAGGATCAGGATGGGAAATGCAGCAGGAACAGGGTGGGAAATGCAGCAGGAACAGGGTGGGAAATGCAGCAGGAACAGGGAGGGAAATGCAGCAGGAACAGGGAGGGAAATGCAGCAGGGACAGGATGGGAAATGCAGCAGGGACAGGATGGGAAATGCAGCAGGAACAGGGTGGGAAATGCAGCAGGGACAGGATGGGAAATGCAGCAGGGACAGGATGGGAAATGCAGCAGGAATAGGGCAGGAAATGCAGCAGGAAGAGGATGGGAAATGCAGCAGGAGCTGGGGGGAGAAGAAGGACCATCCCCTCCAGGCGGTTCCATCCCCTCCAGGCCGTTCCATCCCCTCCAGGCGGTTCCATCCCCTCCAGGCCTTTCCATCCCCTCCAGGCCGTTCCATCCCCTCCAGGCCTTTCCATCCCCTCCAGGTGGTTCCATCCCCTCCGAGTTTCCTGCAGGCTTCTCCTTCCCCGGGGCCGCCCCACACGTTCAAACCCCGGCTGGGCCACCCGAGCTCCAGCCGAGCTCCCTCCACAGCCCCCCCGGCCCTTCCCGGGGCGCTCCCGGCGCTCCCTGGAGCCGGCAGAGCCCCAAGGCTCTGCCCGGAGCTCTCGGGGGCTCCCCCGGGCTCAGCTCCCCGGGCTCGGGGCCAGCCCCTGGAAGGGCAGCGCAGGACTCCAGGATCGGGTGGCGTTTGGAATTCCAGGGGCTTGGGAGGTGGCATTTGGAATTCCAGGGGCTTGGGAGGTGGCATTTGGAATTCCAGGAGCTTGGGGAGGTGACATTTGGAATTCCAGGGGCTTGGGGAGGTGGCATTTGGAATTCCAGGGGCTTGGGGAGGTGACATTTGGAATTCCAGGGGCTTGGCAGGTGGCGTTTGGAAATCCAGGGGCTTGGGGATGTGGCGTTTGGAAATCCAGGGGCTTGGGGAGGTGGCGTTTGGAATTCCAGGGGCTTGGGGATGTGGCGTTTGGAAATCCAGGGGCTTGGGGAGGTGGCATTTGGAATTCCAGGGGCTTGGGGATGTGGCGTTTGGAATTCCAGGGGCTTGGGGATGTGGCATTTGGAAATCCAGGGGCTTGGGAAGCTGCAGGTTTTTCCCCGGGTGTGCTGTGAACTCCTCCATCCTCTCCCAACATCAACACCACCTTCCCCGGCTTCCCACGCCGCGGCAGGGGGAGAAAAGGTTTAATGAAAAATTTAAAGGCCGGCGCCTTAAAATAAATTCCAATCCCGGCTGAAATTTCACAGCGGCTGCTGCGCGTCTCTCTCTCTGCAGGACCCATGTGAGGGGAGAGAAACAATCGCTTCCCTTTCCAAGGAGGGGTAAAAACCGGGAATTGCTGGGCTGGGGTCTCGGAGCCGCCTCCTCCAGAGGGGTGGGAGTGATGGATGTAATTAAAAACCCCGGGAGGGGCAGGGAGGGAGAGAGGGATGAGAACAATGAATGGACGCCGCTTCTCTCGCGCCTGAGCGCTGATCTTCCCGGACGTGGAGCATATGGGATTTTCAATAATGGATAAACACTTCCAAGGGGACCTGCAAACCTCGGCTTTTAACGAGCAGGCGGCGGGGACAGGCCGGAATCCCCCCGGATTCACCTTTCCTCGGCTGCCCCGGCCCCGGCAGCCCCCGGGTGCTGTCACAGCTGCCCCAGAGCCGCCCCGAGGGCTCTGGAAGGGAAATAAAATCCCCCCAAGCTGGGTTGGGGTCAGGCAGGCAGGGCCGGTTCCCTTCCTCTGCTGTGGGTCTTTAATTCCCCTTGGGTTCCCCGGGACATTTCGTGTCCCCACAGGGAGTTTTTGGCTGCCCAGGGGCCCTGGAGAGCGCAGGGATTTCTCTCCTTTTCCAGGCGATCCCTCTGGAAAATCCATGGAATTGGTAGGTGGGATTATCCCACCAGCGGGGCTGGGGTTTGGCCGAGCCCCAGGGGTGACAATCAGGAGGAAAGGTCCTGGCAGGGCCCTTCCTGCTGCTCCAGGAGCGGCCCCAAACCCCTCTGGACACCGGGGGAAAAAAACTGGGCTGGGCCTCCCAAACTGGTGAGCAGCTGGAGCCCGGGATTCCCAAATTCCCACCGAAATCATTCCCAGAGGTAAAACCCGGGAATGCCAGAGGGAGATCCCGGCTCCACCGACACCTCGTGAGGAGCTCAGGGCACTCAAGGTCCTTTTCCATGGATGGGGATCCACTCAAAGCCCGGGATTTTCCTTTTCCGTGCCCGGGGTGGGGCTCTGGGAATCTGTGCCTGGAATTGTCGGGAATTTGTGCCTGGAATTGTCGGGAATTTGTGCCTCTCCTCCATCCCCTGGCACCCCCCGGTGCCCACTCAGGGCTCCCTCTCACTGCTCTGGCCTGAGTTTCGTGGTGGGGCTGTTTTTTTGTGGGATTGGATTGGGTTTTTGTGGGATTGGATTGGGTTTTTGTGGGATTGAGTTGGTTTTTTGTGGGATTGAGTTGGTTTTTGTGTGATTGGGTTGGTTTTTGTGGGATTGGAAATTTTTTTTGTGGGATTGAGTTGGTTTTTTGTGGGGTTGGGCCAATTTTTTGTAGGGTTGAGACTTTTTTGTGGGATTGGGCCATTTTTTGTTGGGATTGTGTTGGTTTTTTTGTAGGATTGGGCTGGTTTTTTGTGGCATCACCCTCATGCCCAATTCCCTGGGAAGGAAAAGGAGCTCTGGATCTCCTCCCACGTGGATTTAAAGCCGGAGAGCTCCTGATCCGAGCTGGGGGAGCTCCGGAGCTGAACAACCCGCACTCCCCTGAACCCCCGGGATCGCCCATTCCCACCTCCCTTCCCCGGGGAATCCGGGGCCGTTTGGAACCACCCGAAACCATCCCCGGGTTTGTGGCAGCTCATTAGGGGCAATCAGCGGCCCCTGCCCATCTGTCAGCTCCGGGCAGGTACCTGGCACCAGCGCTGGGAAAAAGGCGCCCGAGGATCCCTTAATCCGCTCAGGCAGAGGCAGCGGCGCTTCCCAGCCCGTAATTACAGCCCGTGACAGAGGCAGTGAGTGGAAATGGATGAATGTAATTAAAATCCCGAGGGGGGAGAGGGCGAGGGAGCACAGAGGAGGGAGGAGATGGCGGGGAAGGGAACCCTGGGCTGGTTTAATTAATGGGGGAAAAAAAAAAAAAAAGAAAGAAAAAAAAAAAAAGAAAAAAAAAAAGAAAAAAAAAAGAAAAAAAAAAGCTGGGCACTTATTATTGATAAGTTCTTATATTTTCTTCTTTAAAAAAAATAATAAAATCAGGGATTTCAAGCAGGGAGGACAAACAGAACCAACAGCTCTGAGGTGAGGTGTGAAGCCAGGTTTGCTTCAGCCCTTCCCATCCCCAAAATCTCGGGATTTCCTATGGAAGGGACCTGTGGGCACTGCTGGCTGCCCGCAGCCTCCCCCGGGGCTGGCCAGGCATGGAACCCCCAGGAATCCTCTCTGGGATCCCCTAAAGCTCTCCCAGGATCCCACAGCTCCAGGATCCCACAGAGTTTGGCGTGTCCTTGGCAGAGGCAGGCTCGGAGCACTGGGATTGCCCTGACCAGGGCTGGTTATTCTCCCTCTTCTCTCATCTTCAAAATTCCTTTTTAAAACCTTTTTTCTGGATATATTTTAACGACTTTTCCCCTCCTGTGCAGCCCCTTTGGAGAGCTCTGGAGAGGTGGAAGAGGGGATTTTGTTGGCTTTGCCGTGGGTGAGGCGGGTGCTGGACAGGCTCTTCCTGGAGGAAGAAATCTCCAGGGAAAATCACGGAATACCCTGGAATGGGGCTGTTTCCCTGGCCCCCTTCTGCCCTGAGCCCCCAGCCTGGAGCTGGGGTGGGAATTCCAAGGGGGATAAAGGAGCTGGCACCGAGCATCTGCTCCCACCTTGGTGTGGCCCAGTCACCTCCCAGCTGGATTTCAGAGCTCAGGGAAGTCTGGATTCCAGAGGGAAAGGACAAAAAAGGGTTTGTGTCCTTATCAGGAGGAGAAATTTCCCACCCCATTGGATTTCAGGGCTCAGGGAATTCTGGACTCCAGAGGGAAAGGACAGGGAAGTGTTTGTGTCCTCTGGAGGAGAAATTTCCCACTCCATTGGATTTCAGGGCTAAGGGAATTCTGGATTGCAGAGGGAAGGGACAGGGAAGGATTTGTGTCCATATCTTGAGGAGATTTTTGCCACCCTATTGGATTTCAGAGCTCAGAGAATTCTGGACTCCAGAGGGAAGGGACAGGGAAGGATTTTTGCCCATATCTTGAGGAGATTTTGGCCACCCCATTGGATTCCAGGGCTCAGGGAATTCTGGATTCCAGATAGAAAGGACAGGGAAAGGTTTGTGTCCTCATCTGGAGGAGAAATTTCCCACTCCATTGGATTTCAGGGCTCAGGGAATTCTGGATTCCAGAAGGAAGGGACAGGGAAGGGTTTGTGTCCTCATCTCGAGGAGAACTTTCCCACTCCAGTGGATCCAGTCTGGATCAGCTCCCCATTCCTGGCCCGAGTGTTTTGTCCCTCCCTCAGGATCAGCCCCTCTCCACAGAGATTTTTTTTGTCCTCCTCCCCCTCCCGCTCTGGGGATGGATGGGAAATTTGAGGAATGCTCAGATTTTACTCATTAGCCCGAGCTCCCGCTGGCGCTGGTTTAAAACAACCTGCAGGGGCTTCCCTTGATCGGTGATGGATGAGTGGCAGCCGTGGGGCAGGGCAGACACGGAGCCTGCCCGGGGCCGGGCTGCCTCCCCTCCCCATTCCCCTGCCCCTCCAAACCCGGCCATAACTCACCGGGGTTGTCTCATCCCGGTAAATTGGGGGCTCCTTTCATCGGGGCCGGCTTTGCCCGGGGCCAGCGAGGACCTGCCCCACGTCTGGCCCAGCTCGGCTGCTCCTTTCCCTTTCCCAGGGCTCTGGGGAGGGCAGAGGCTCTCCAGAGACATTTCCAAGGGATCAGGGAGGAGATTGGGATCTTGTTGAGGCACCCAAGGGATCAAAAAGGAGATTGGGATCTTGATTGGGCACCCCAAAGGTCAGGGAGGGACTGGGATCTTGATTGGGCACCCCAGAGATCTGGGAGGGCACCGGGGCCTTGTCTGCCACAACTGATCCAGCCCAAGCCATGGAATCCCGGAATCCCTGATGGGTTTGGGGTGGGTGGGAGGGACCTTAAGGCCCGGCCCATCCCATCCCATCCCATCCCATCCCATCCCATCCCATCCCATCCCATCCCATCCCATCCCATCCCATCCCATCCCATCCCATCCCATCCCATCCCATCCCATCCCATCCCATCCCACTGTCCCCAGTTGCTCCCAGCTCCAGCCCGGCCTCGCTCCCCGCTCCTGTCCCTGCTCCTGCTCCTGTTGGGGTTGTCCTGGAGCCCTCTGGAGCCCGGCCTGGCCCTTCCCTCCCAGCCATTCCCAGAGTTTGGTGTCTCCAGTCCCGGGTTCCTCCTCCCGAGCTCCCTGCCCTGCGGAACCCCGGCACCCCTGGAGCAATCCTGGCCTTGGTCACAGCCCTTCCCACCCTCTGTCACCTGCAGAGCGAGCTGAGGGCGCTTCCCCCATCCCAGAAACTGCAGAAATCCGGGAAAACCCCGCCGGGATGTGCTGCCCACATCCCTCACCCACCCCAGAGCCGCTGGGAGCGCCGGGAGCGGCCGTGCCCGCCGGGACCTGCCGCCCTTTGGTGCGAGATGTTTGGGTCCAGGGTTTTGCTGTCGTCGCTGTTTTTGGGGACAGGGAGGGGCCGTCCCTGGGTTTCCTGGGGAGCGTCCCCGCGGTTTTCCTGACGGGAAGAAGCCGGCGTTCCACGCAAGCCCGGCGCTCCTTATTTAACGCTCCAGCCCTTCAATTAAGTCTCGTTGGATTCCCTTTGATGCTTTTGTTCTCCGGCGTTTCCAGCGTGCGCGGGGAGCCGCTCCACCTCTCCGGGGCTGCCCCACTTTGATCTCCCAAGGCCTCCTGCCCCTCCCCGGGCCCGGGGACAGCGGTGTCCCCCTGCCCGGGGCTGGCACCGCGGTTGGGGCCCCCGCTGTCACCCCCCATCTGCTCCAAAACCAATATTGACCCGGGCCTCCCCGCCAGGCTGTTTAATCACAGCTCGGCCCCGGAAAATGAAGTTTTCCGAGGGGGTCTCCAGGTGCTCGGGCTCGCGGGGAGGGGACAATGGCCAGCGGGGCAGGAGGGGGGCGCAGGGGGCGCCCGGGGTTGGGAGGGGGCTCCGGGAGCCCGGACGGAGCTCGGGGCCGAAACTTGTGGAGTAATTAACGGGGAGGGGAGGAGGAGAGGCTGCAGCACCGAGGGAGGGGAGGCGGGGAAGTTTCGGTACAGAAATTCCTTCTCGTGGGAATTCTGCAGCGCTGCGTGGCAGAGCCCTGCACCAGAGTGGCCCAGTTTGCCCACAGAGCCTTCCCATGCCCATTCCCATTCCCGTTCCCATTCCCGTTCCCATTCCAGTTCCCGTTCCCGTTCCCGTTCCCATTCCCATTTCCATTTCCATTCCTTTTCCCATTCCTTTTCCCATTCCCATTCCCGTTCCCATTCCCGTTCCCATTCCCGTTCCCATTCCCGTTCCCATTCCCATTTCCATTTCCATTCCTTTTCCCATTCCTTTTCCCATTCCCATTCCCGTTCCCATTCCCGTTCCCATTCCCATTCCTCTTCTCCATCTCCCAGTTTGCCCATAAGAGCTTTCCCTTTTTCCTTGCTGGTGTCTGCCCAGGGCACCCCAGGGCATTTCCCGGCCACCTCCAGAGCCACAGGGCCACCAAGAGGGCCACCAGAGCCTGCATTCCACAGGCCAAGGCCCAGCGGGAATCATTCCCCCTGTGAACCCCGATTTCCCAGGAACGCTTCTCCTGCCTGCCCTCAGCCAGCCCCAGGCTGCGGCAATTCCAGCCTGGAATTGGCTTCTCCCGGAGCAGCGCCGTGTGGACGGGAGAACTCCAGAGGGAGGAATCCCACCGGAGAGAGGCTCTGCCCTCCACAGATCCGGGATTTTCTCTCTCTCCCTGCTGAAGGAGCAAACCCTTCCTGGAGGGCAGCCAGACGCTGGATAAACACCGCCGCTTCCAGCAGGGAGGAAAAGGATGTGCAGGAGCACCGGAGGGAAGCTCCGGGGGCTGGGAAGGTGTCGCGGTGCCAGATGTCACCCAGGGACACACACGAGTGACAGCAGGGAGCGGCTGCCGGATCCGCGGCAAAAAATCCGCTTGGAAATCCGGGCTGGTGTCAGGGAAAGGCTCCGGAGAAACCCAACTCCCCTCCGGGCAGGAGCGCGGCCGATCCGCCCCAAAGCGCGCCCCGAGCGAGCCCGGGCGGCTCCCGCAGCTGGAGCGGAGCCAGGGCAGCGCTCAGCGCCGCCGGGCCGGGAGATAACGCGGCTTATCAGCGCCTGAGCCAGCCCGGCATCCCTGGGGGGCTGCCCCGAGGGTCCGAGCCCCTTCCCGCCCATCCATCCCCCCAGGGGTTGATTCCCAGGTGAATCCCCCCGCCAGGAGCATCCCTGAGCCTTTTTCCAGCCGGGAATCGCGGGATGGCTTTGGCCACCAGCTTGGTGGCCCCGTGCCCGCTGCCCTGGGGGTGGCAGGGGGACGAGGAGCAGGCGGGGATTGTCACCCTTCCCTTGGTGACAAGCCACAGCTCTCCGTGCAGGGGAGAAAATCCAAAAATCCAGCTCTGGTGTCCCGTGAAATCCAAGCTGGGATTTTGCTGGAATGCTGAGAAATCCCCGCGGAATTCAGCAGCAGCAGCAGCTGCTGGGTTTGGCTGCAGGCTCGGTCACCCTCGCTAAGAAATCCCGGGGAATTTCTCCTCTGTTCCACCCCTCCCATCCCCACGGGAGCACGGGCAGCGGGAGCTGCTCCATCCCAGAGCTCTCCTGCTGGGAATGACCCGGGAGAGGGACCCGGGATTGCTCAGCAGGACGGGAACGCTCTGGAACAGCTCAGGGTCTGATTTCCCTGCAGTATTTACTGTCTCCACCTGGCACTGCTGGACAGGATCAGGGATGCTGCTTTCCCAGGGCCTGGAATTCCCAAATTTCAGCTGGGTTTGTGATTTACAGCCTGTGACCCGCGGCGGTTTGGAGCTGCAGCAGGTCTGGGAAAGGCAGAGGTTTTTGTTTGTTTTTTGGGTTTTTTTTGCAGAGCACAAGCTCAGCTCCGTTTCCTTCCCACTCATCTTTCAAACCTCCACAGGTTCCTCCCCACCGGGCTCTGCTGCCTTTTCAATCCCTCACAATCCCCGGGGTTTAACAACGGGATGAGAGCAGGAAAACCCCGGGCCAGAACGTTCCGTGTCTTTGCAGCTGGGAGAGCAGAGAGGGTGGAAATTCCCAGCAGGAGCCACACACTCCCAAAAAAAAAAAAAAAAAAAAAAAAAAAAAAAAAAAAAAAAAAAAAAAAAAGAAAAAAAATAGAATTTAAAATTCCCTGCTATAAAAAAACAGTGGGAAAAGCACACAGGATGGTGAGAGGGGCTGGGGACTCGGAGCAGCTCATTCCAGGGGATCCCAGCCAGCACCTGCACGTCGTTCATCTTCTTTTATTGCCCTCTCGCAGCTCCTGGCTGGATTTTAGTGCACAGCCTGATACCCCCTTTGGAAAGTGACATTTTCCAGACCTTCCCGAGGGCTTGGGAACACTCCTGGCCCTGTCTCCTGGCCAGATAAACAGGCCTGGAGAAGGATTTGGGATCAGGGATGGGATGAAAGTGTTTTCCGCATCAGAACTTTCCCCAGGTTGTCCCAACCAAAGCCTGCAGAGAAATCCAAACCCGGATTTTCTGGAATTGCACCCTGGCACCTCTGGCTCCGCTCAGCCCCGTGGAAGCACTGGAGTCTGGGTCTGAAAATCAGGATTTTCTCCCACTTCCAGGATATTTTTGTCCTTGCAGCCCTCAAGGGGGAGGTAGCACCCAGCAGTGCTGGGACAGCTTGTCCCAAAATCCCCTTCCAGGCGGGAATGAACTGGGATCCAGCGTCCAGCACAGAGACAGAGCTCCAGAAGCTCCAGGGAGGGCAGGACTGGCTTATCCAGGGGGCTGAAGGAGCGGGATAAGGGGATAATCCCGGCCCAGCCCTGGGGGGCAGCAGGTGTGGGGTGACACGTTTGGGGCTAATCCCTTGTCCTTATTTTCCTCTCAGCATGGGAGAGCAAATCGCTGCTTTTAATCCCATTTTCCAGCCCCGCTCCAGCCCCAGGTGAGGATTCCTTGGCTCCTGATCCTGATTTGCCCAGGTAGGGGACGGTGACAACCGCTGGGGCCACGGAGTGACCTGGAAGCGGGGAGGTGACACAGCAGGTCCCAGCAGGGGAGGGGGACGAGCAGCCCGGGCTCCTCTGGCCATGTCCTCTCCATCTGTGACGTGACTTTTGTCCCACCTGTGGGTGCCAAACCGGAATTTCAGCACCCACAGAGGCTCCTGCGCCCCTCACCCCTCCCTGGCGCTGATCCCGGCAGAGCCAGGATCCCCAAAAACACTGCCAGGACAGGGAGAGGAGGACAGGGGAGCGTGGGCAGCTTTGGCCAGCTCTCCATGTCCCTGTCCCGGATAACCCCGGTGACCCCAGCACATCCCCAGCCCCCGGGGAGCCTCTCCTCGGAGCCTCTCCTCCCTCTGCAGCTCCTCCCGCAGCCTCGGTTTGCACTCCCAGACTCCTTTTGCGGCCACACGAGGAGCCAAAAATCACCGGCGGTGACCCCCGGGCTGTGTCCCCCTGTCCCCCCGGGCAGGGGAGGGGGCTCAGGGGGCTTTGGGAGCCGCTGCAGCCCCGCAGGCTCCGCCGGAGGCTGGAACGTGACTGGAGCGGGGCTCTGCAGGGTGGGTGGGATGAGGCTCTCACGACCCGGAGCCGGCAGAGGCGGGGGCGGCATCCTGCGGGTGATTAATGCGGGAGGGAGGGGTGGCACAGACACGGCGGGGACAGCGGGGACCCGCCCGGCGGTCACGGCCACGATCCCCCCGGCCCCCCCGGGGATGATAAATCGGGTTTGTCACCTGCTCGCACCTCCGCTGACTCCAGCCAGGGGATCCCTGCGGGGCCGGAGCTCCCGCTCCGAGACTCCCCAGGGTGGGTTTATCGGAGAACCGTAATTCCCGGAGGAAAATGGAAAATCCCGTGCGGTGCCGCTCCTGTGGCAACTGCTTCCCAGCTCCTGAGGCACGCCGGGATCCAGCTGATCCTTAAAACTCTCCTGTGGATCCAGCTGATCCCTAAAACCTGCTCTGGATCCAGCTGATCCCTAAAACCCCTCTCTGGATCCATCTGATCCCTAAATCCTCGCTCTGGATCAGCTGATCCCTAAATCCTTGCTCTGGATCAGCTGATCCCTAAACCCTGTCTGGATCAGCTGATCCCTAAACCCTGTCTGGATCCAGCTGATCCCTAAACCCTCGCTTCCAGAGGCTCTGGGGAGCGGGATCTGCAGCCACCCCCTCCCCACCGCGGGTTGCATTTGGAATATAAAATATCAGCGACTTCTGAGGGGGAACCGGGATTTTCCCGGGGTAGGGAACTGCTCATTCCCGGGGCAGGGAACCGCTTATTCCCGGGGCAGGGAACTGCTCATTCCAGGCTTGCGGGGGGATGGATTCGGCCCGGGGCGGCGGGGACAGCCCGGGCAGTGGGGCCGGGCTGGGCTCTGCGGGGCTGCCGCCGCCCCCGAGCCATCCCGGAGCCATCCCGGAGCTATCCCGGAGTTATCCCGGGGACATCCCGGAGTTATCCCGGAGTTATCCCGGAGTTATCCCGGAGTTATCCCGGAGCCGCTCCGGCCGGGCTGCGAGTGCCCCCGCGCGGTGCCGGGCTCGGGATGGGGATGGAGCCGGGGTGGGGATGGAACTGGGGATGGATGGAGCTGGGAATGGGGATGGAACTGGGGCTGCATGGAACCAGGGATGGGCCCGGGGATCAGGATGGAGCTGGGAATGGAGCTGGGTAAGGACGGGGTCAGGATTTAGGGATGGGGATGAACGGAACCAGGGATGGAGCTGGGAATGGGGATGGAGCTGGAGGAGGAGATGGATAAAACCAGGGATGGAAGGAGGGGTGGGATGGATGGAGCCGGGAATGGAGCTGGGTAAGGATGGAGCCAGGGATGAGGAATCCCAGAGTTTTCCCCTTCCCTGCAGAGCACAGCGCTGGGAGGGGCAAACCCGGGAGTTTCACCTGCAGGCAGCAGGAAAAGAGGGAATCCTGCAGGCCTGGGGCTGGCGGGGAAGGGGCTGCGGTGCCTCCACCCCCCCGGGCTGACCGGGAGGGCAACGGGGATTGGATTGAACCTAATCCTCATTAGCCTGAAACCCATTTCAATTAAGCCAGGCTGGGCTCCTCCTTTGTCTTTCCTTTAATTGGAGCGTTCCCGCTGCTAAATGGGCAGCTTAAGCACGGCCGAGGCCCTGAGAAAAACTCTCCTGATGGGGTTGGGAGGTGCAGAAAACAGAAAAATCACGGGGCTCTTCCTCTCTGCGGCCGCCCCCGGCTCCCAGCGCTCGCCCCCCGCCCCTTCCCAGAACGGGGACCCCTCTGTGGGGTTCGCCAGGGTTTTCATGGGCTCCGGCCCCATTCCCTGTCCCCATTCCCTGTCCCCATTCCCCATTCCCTGTCCCCATTCCCTGCCCCTTCTCCTTCCTCTCTTTGTGCCAATCCCGGCCTGCAAACCCTTCCCTTAAAGGACAAAATCTGGGAATTCTTGGCTCTTTATCTCCTCCTCTGAATTTCCCTCCTCCAGCCTCTCTTGTTCTCTACTTTTTAATTTAGGATTTATCCACCCAATTTTCCTCCATCGTGCTCCTCATCTCCCTTTCCCCTGCACCTTTTTATTCCTCAAAAAAAATTTCCTTTCCTGTCACCTCCTGTTCCCCTTTGGTGGCCACGTTTTGGCTCAGCAAAACTTCTCAGTCTCGGGGGAGAGACGTGTGAAGGAACTGGGCACCCATGCCTCAATTAACTGGGCTCTCACCCCCAAATTAATTGGCCGACACGAATAAATTAAAATTTTAATCGAATAAATTAATATTGCACCCGTGCATCCATTAATTGAGCCCCCATGCACGAAATAGCTGCGCGCTCAGGCGTGACGTAATCGGGGCATTCACGCGTCAATTAATTGGGAGCGCGTGCATGACGTCACCGGGCGCTCATGCATGCGTTAATTGGGCGATCATGCATAAATTAATCAGGGTGGGATCGTGCGTGAATTAATTGTGCGCCCAGGTGCGCTCCGAGGTGGCGCTGGCCGGGAGGGAGGAGCTCCCGCGTGAGCTCAAGCGCCGCCTAATTGAGCAATCAGACCAGGATTAATTACCCGGGGCCCATCAGGGGCTGGGCATTTTGCTAATTGGGCCCTCGTGCATAAATTGGGGGGGCGGGGCCTCACCCAGGTGAGGGTGGGGAGGGGTTGGGGCCTGCTGGGAATGTTCTGGGTGGATTTGGGATCCCCCAAAGGACGCTGCCCCCAAATTCCCTTTTTGGGGTTAGAGGGGTTGGATTTGGGATCCCCCAAAGGACACTGCCCCCAAATTCCCTTTTTGGGGTCAGAGGGGTTGGATTTGGGGTTCCCTGAAGGATGCTGCCCCCCAAATTCCCTTTTTGGGCTCAGAAGGGTTGGATTTGGGATCCCCCTAAGGACACTGTCCCCAAATTTCCCTTGTGGGGTCACAGAGGTTGGATTTGGGGTCTCCCTAAGGACGCTGCCCCCAAATTCCCTTTTGGGCTCAGAAGGGTTGGATTTGGGATCCCCCTAAGGATGGTTCCCCCAAATTCCCTTTTCCAGCTGGATGGACTGGGAGCTGTGGTTCCTGCAGCTGCAGCAGAGGCGTCGGGGCTGGGTGGATTTGGGATCCCCCCTAAGGATGATGCTCCCAAATTCCCTTTTTGGGGTCACAGAGGGGTTGGATTTGGGATCCCCCCTGAGGACACTGCCCCCAAATTCCCTTTTCAGGGTCATAGATGTTGGATTTTGGATCCCCCAAAGGACGCTGCCCCAAATTCCCTTTTTGGGCTCAGAGGGGTTTGGGCAGTGGGCCGAGCTCCAGCAGGAATTCCCGAGCATTCCCTGCCCCCGGGTGCCCTCCCGAGCTGTCCCCGTGGTGGAGCAGCCGGGGCCCAGCTGGAAGTTTGGGAATCTCTGCTTCGTTAATAAATCCACAATTCTCATTTTGGGATGTGTCCATCACCCCTGGAGACTCCTGCGTTTTCAGGAATCTGAAAAATCCCACCCAGGCCTTTGAAACCGACTCTGAGGGGGGAAAAGAGCTCAGTAAATTACACTTAATTAACGTTTCATTAATGCATTTGACGGCTTTCTCTGTTCCCATGCAGTGCCCTGCAGCTGCCTGCACCAGAGGAACCAGGATTTGAGGAGGTGAAAATCTGGGAATTTTCCAGAGGGGCTGGATCCCCTCTCCCACCTTTCCCCGGGATGTGAATCCCGGGATGGGGGAGGCTGTCCCTGCCTGGGGCAGGGGTGGGAACGCGAGGAGCTTCCAGGTCCTTCCCACCCCAATCCATGATTTTATAATCCGTGGACTCCTGGGATTCTCCTGTGCATCCAGAGGCCTGGAGAGAGGGAATTTGCAGGAGTGAGGAGAGGCGGGAGAGCTTCGGGAATTTTGGGACATTCCTGGTGGAATTCTGGCCGTGTGATCCATCCAAAATCATGGATCAGAATAGCTGATGGTCTGACCTCCGGGCATCGTATCAACCCCCTGGGAATATTCTTATGGAATTTATAAAAATAAAAATATTAAAAATATTTTTTTACAATTTTTAATTCAAAAAAATTAAAAATAAAATTTCCCTAAGCTCAGTTTTTCCCTGTGGGACTCTGGAATTGCATCCCAGTCCCTCCAGGCTCAACCTCTCCCTCTCCAAACAGCTCACAAGCCCCGCTTTTATTAACATTTTTTTTTCCCCTTTTCCATCTGGTGCCAAGCCCACCTCGGGCCGGATTCCCGCCTGGCAGACAGCTGGGAACAGAGGGAAAACAGCCGCGGCCGCTGCCGGGGCTTCCAAAGGGCCGCAGCGGGACGGGAGAGGGATGCGGAGCCGGGAGCCGTCACCGTGGAAACCGCAGCGTGGGAGACACAGCGAGCGCTGCCCTTCCCTCCTTCCCTCCTTCCCTCCCTCCCTC
This sequence comes from Prinia subflava, assembly GCF_021018805.1. Taxonomy (NCBI): domain Eukaryota; kingdom Metazoa; phylum Chordata; class Aves; order Passeriformes; family Cisticolidae; genus Prinia; species Prinia subflava. The sequence continues at coordinate 6,547,961 of NC_086267.1, read as the reverse complement.
CTTCCCTCCCTCCTTCCCTCCCTCCTTCCCTCCCTCCTTCCCTCCCTCCTTCCCTCCCTCCTTCCCTCCCTCCTTCCCTCCCTCCTTCCCTCCCTCCTTCCCTCCCTCCTTCCCTCCCTCCTTCCCTCCCTCCTTCCCTCCTTCCCTCCCTCCCTCCTTCCCTCCTTCCCTCCCTCCTTCCCTCCCTCCTTCCCTCCCTCCTTCCCTCCCTCCTTCCCTCCCTCCTTCCCTCCCTCCTTCCCTCCCTCCTTCCCTCCCTCCTTCCCTCCCTCCTTCCCTCCCTCCTTCCCTCCCTCCTTCCCTCCCTCCTTCCCTCCCTCCTTCCCTCCTTCCCTCCCTCCCTCCCTCCTTCCCTCCTTCCCTCCCTCCTTCCCTCCCTCCTTCCCTCCTTCCCTCCCTCCCTCCCTCCCTCCTTCCCTCCCTCCTTCCCTCCCTCCTTCCCTCCCTCCCTCCCTCCCTGTTTATTTTATAAAAATAATCAAACAAACAAAAAACCCAAAAAACAAAAAAAAACAAAAAAAAAACCCACCCCAAAAAAACCAAACCAAAACAAACAAACAAAAAACCCAAAAAAACTTCCCCCAAAAAAACACCACAAAAAAACTAAAAAACAAAAACTGCCCGGTGTTTAAATGATGTGTTTGAGGTGGGGCCATCCAGGATAATGCCCGGAGCAGGAACCAAGAGCGGGTTTTATTTTATTTTATTTTTTAATTTTTTAATTTTTAAATTTAATTTTATTTTTATTTTATTTATTATTTTATTTATTATTTATTATTTTATTTTTATTTTATTTAATTTTTTTTAATTTTCATTTTATTTTTTATTTTAATTTATTTTTAAATTTTTTTTTAATTTAATTTAATTTTTTATTTTATTTATTTTTTTATTTTTATTTTATTTCATTTATTTTTTATTTTCATTTTGTTTTTATTTTATTTTATTTTAATTTTATTTCTTATTTTATTTTTTAAAATTATTTTTATTTTATTTTTATTTTATTTCTTATTTTATTTTATTTTATTTCCCTTTCCCCGCTCTGATTCCATCTCCCAAAGCCGCGGCACTGCGATCCCCCGGCTCCGAATGACCGCGGGCCCTCAGCGAGGAGCTCTCAATTAAAAGTTTCCCATTGACGCCTCCTGAATGAGCCCCGGCCGGGGAATTGTCCCCGCCTCAATGGCCCGGGCCCTCCGCGACACCGCGGCCCGATGGATTCCCCACAATATTTGCAATATTTGCAATATTTGCAATATTTGCACTCCTCCCTTTGTGCGCGTTTCTCCCTCCGCTGAACCAGAAACCTTCAACGCATCCGCTCCCGGCGCTGCTCGTCCGGGGCCACCCCCGGGGCCACCCCCGGGGCCACCCCCGGGGCCACCAGGACCAGCCCTGGGGACACGGCAGCGCCCACCTGCCCGAGCCGAGCCGAGCCGGGCCGGGAATTCCAGGGAAAAACGCGGTGTCACCATCCCATCCCCTGGGGATTGGGGACGGTCCTGCGGTGTCACCATCCCATCCCCGGGGGATTGGGGACAGTCCTGCGGTGTCACAGCTCCATCCCCGGGGGATTGGGGACAGCCCTGCGGTGTCACAGCTCCATCCCCGGGGGATTGGGGACAGCCCTGCGGTGTCACTGCCCCACCCCTGGGGACTGGGGACAGTCCTGCGGTGTCACCGCTGCATCCCTGGGGGACTGGGGACAGCCCTGCGGTGTCACTGCCCCACCCCTGGGGGACTGGGGACAGCCCTGCGGTGTCACAGCTCCATCCCCGGGGGATTGGGGACAGTCCTGCGGTGTCACCGCCCCATCCCCGGGAGTTGGGGACAGTCCTGCGGTGTCACAGCTCCATCCCCGGGGGATTGGGGACAGTCCTGCGGTGTCACCGCCCCGTCCCTCGGGGCTCTCCCGGCAGCCGCGGGCCGCTCGTGCCCTCTGCCGGTCCCTTCCCGGTGTTTCCCGGGATGGATCCTCACGGATCCGTGGCTCCCGGGTTGATGGAATCCCCTCGGCTCGGCCCTGCCCCGGCTCCCGGCGCTCTGCAGGAGCTGGGAGAGCACCGGGAGAGGGATCGGGGCTGGGTTGGGATGCAGGAGCAGCCAGGCCGCGGGAAAGCTGAGGGACAGAATCGTGGGATGGTTTGGGTGGAAGGGACCTCAAATCCCATTCCAGCCCTGCCATGGGCAGGGACACCTCCCACAGTCCCAGGGGATAAATCCCACCCCATCCCAGGGGATAAATCCCACCCCATCCCAGGGGATAAATCCCACCCCATCCCATCCCAGGGGATAAATCCCACCCCATCCCAGGGGATAAATCCCACCCCATCCCAGGGGATAAATCCCACCCCATCCCAGGGGATAAATCCCACCCCATCCCAGGGGATAAATCCCACCCCATCCCAGGGGATAAATCCCATCCCATCCCAGGGGATAAATCCCACCCCATCCCAGGGGATAAATCCCACCCCACCCCATCCCAGGGGATAAATCCCATCCCAGGGGATAAATCCCACCCCATCCCATCCCAGGGGATAAATCCCATCCCAGGGGATAAATCCCACCCCATCCCATCCCAGGGGATACATCCCACCCCATCCCAGGGGATAAATCCCACCCCACCCCATCCCAGGGGATAAATCCCATCCCATCCCATCCCAGGGGATAAATCCCATCCCATCCCATCTCATCCCATCCCATGCACGGTGCCAGCCCTGGGGTCCCTTTGCTGTCCCCACCTGCGCTCCTGGGGGTCCCTCGGCTGCTCCAAACCTTTTTTTAATTTGCTTTCCCTCACTTTTCTTTGCCTCCGCGTTACTCCACGCTCCCAAACGTCCCCTCTCACGCAGCTCCCGAAGGCAGCGCTCTCCCGGCTCACTTTGGAACGCCAGAGGTGTCCAGAGAACCAGAATTATTCTCTCATACCACCGAAAAATCTTCTCAATAATTTATTATCGCGCACTGAAGACCGGAATACCAGAATCTAAGCTTAAAAAAGGTAATTTTTAGATCCCCTCCAAACTTTTGGATGCCACATGAAAGAAAGAACATTTTAAAACCATTTCTCCTCTGCTATTACGAATTTAGGCGGAGGATTCATTTCCCTTTTTTTTGCAACCAAACAATTATTCGAAGACCCTGTTTTCTCTTCAGAAGAACACTCATTTTAAACCGTTCACCGGGGTTTATTTAAACCATTTTTAAGGCTGTGACTGGAGCTGGGGGCGCTTTCCAGGCGCTGCAGAGCGGCTCCCATCCACCAGAGGCCACCGTCCCCTCGCGTTTGCGGCTCCCGGGCAGGAAGGACCCGGGCCGGGATGATTCTCCCGGGTCTGGATGATTCTCCCGGGCCGGGATGATTCTCCTGGGCCGGGATGATTCTCCCGGGCCGGGATGATTCTCCCGGGCCGGGATGATTCTCCCGGGCCTGGATGTTTTTCCCGTGGCTCTCCCGTGGTTTTTTCCCTGCCCAGCTCCTCCCCAGCTTTTCCTCCAGAGGAATGGGTCAGAAACTCGCCTGGAGTTTTTTGTTCGGGTTGTGTCTCCTGCCCGGCTTCCCGAAATGATTCTTTTGGCATTGCAGGGAGCCCTGAGCAGAGAGCAGAGAGGGGTGGGGATATTCCAGAGGGATGGGGATATTCCAGAGGGATGGGAATATTCCCAGAGCAGTGGAGGTATTCCAGAGGGATGGGGATATCCAGAGGGGTGGGGATACTCCAGAGGGATGGGGATACTCCAGAGGGATGGGGATATTCCAGAGGGGTGGGGCTATTCCAGGGGAGGGGAGATATTCCAGAGGGATAGGAATATTACACAGGATGGGGGGATATTCCAGAGGATTTGGGCTATTCCAGAAGATTTGGGATATTCCAGAGGGGTGGGACTATTCCAGCAGGATGGGGTTATTCCAGAGGATTTGGGATATTCCAGAGGGGTGGGACTATTCCAGCAGGATGGGGTTATTCCAGAGGATTTGGGATATTCCAGAGGATTGGGATATTCCAGAGGATTTGGGATATTCCAGAGGGGTGGGGCTATTCCAAAGGAGGGTGGTCTGCTCTCCCCCTCCTGATTCCTCCCCCTCTCCGGCCTGTCCCCTGTGCAACACCTTCATCTCTTACCCCAATTCCCCAAAATCCCCCAGTTCCCCAATTCCCCAATTCCCAATTCCCCAATTCCCCAATTCCCAATTCCCCAGTTCCCCAGTTCCCCAGTTCCCCAGTTCCCCCTGCCCCGCCGGATCCGTGCATTTCCCAGTCCCGGGAGCTCCGCCCGCCCATCCCTCGGCTGTTCCCCCTTTCCCGGGGTTTCTGGGGTCCCTCCCTGCGGCTCTGCCACTGCCAGGGGCTCCGGCCAGGTCCCCACTTTATCTCCATCAAACCTCCGGCCTCGGCCGCTCTTTAATTGAACGCTTTAATTCTCTCTCCCTCCTGCTCTCCCGGCCTTGGGCTGCTTCCAGCGCTGCAGGGAAGGAGGAGGAGGAGGAGGAAGAGGAGGAGGAGGAGGAGGAGGGAGCGGGACCCGCCCTCGGCGGGGTGAGGAATCACCGGGATCGCCTCCCGTGCCGCTGCCTGCCGGGGGGATGGATGGGGACACTTTTCCCTGGAAGGGGCGTTCTGGTTTGGAATCAATCGGGGTTTTTGGGAAACCTCTGCCATCCTCTGCAGAGCTGTCCGAACCGGCTCTGCCATCGGGAGCTGTCACCTGATCCCATTTTCCGTGGGACATTCCCGTTCATTCCCCTCCCTCAGTGAGCCCTGATATCCATTTTTCCTCCCAGAAATCCCATTTATGTGGATTTATTTCCTGGTGCCCACTTGGAGCTCTTTCACCTTCTCCAATTTTAACTTTTCCCAGCCAATGCACCCAATTTGTGACAGTTTTTGTGTTTACTCTCTTTTCTTTCTGTGAGATAGATTTTTGGGAGGAAAAAGGCAAAACAGGCCTAACTTAAAGGTTGCAAAAACCCTGCCCCATCCCTGGAATTCCCCAGGCCAGGCTGGAGCACCCTGGGACGGTGGGAGGTGTCCCTGGAAGGCAGAGGATGATCCTGAAGGTTTCCCACAACCCAAACCCTTCCCTGAATCCCTGAAAACGAGCGAGGGGATTCCACTGGCAGAGAGCTTTGCCTGCCCTGCTCTGGGGCCTCGTCCCTCAGATCCCCCTGGCTCGTCAGGCTTGATCCCTTCTGATCCCAAATCCTGACCCAGTCCAGGACTGGATCCATCCTGAAGCATCTCCTGGGCTCTGGCAGAATTTTGGGAGAAGGGGAAGGGGCAGAGACGCTGCTGCCACCCCAGCTCCTGTTCCTTCCATGGCCTGGACCAGCCAAACTGGGAGAAAACCAGTACAGGAAGGACAAGTCCAGCTCCAAACTGGTGTTTGAGCGGGGTGGAGCAGATCGGCAGAGCCAGGTGAGGGCTCTGCCCAGGGCCCAGCACCGGCCAGCCTGGTTTGGCAGAAATATAATTTATATTTGTGCCCTGCCAGCCCTGGGAGCAGCGTCCCCGCCTGCCCCTTCCCCTGGGGATTCCCGGGGCACTCCTGGATTCCCGCACAGGATTTGATTGACTCAGCTCCGAGGCCAGAGCAGAGAGGGAGCAGCAAATCCTGCCCGGCTGGGCCAGGAGCAAGCCCTGGGCAAGGCTCTGCTCTCAGGCTGAGCTTTGATTTGAGCTCAGCCAGGGCTGGTGTCCTTCCCTTTCCTCCTCCCCATCAAAGCTGGATTCAAATTTCCCTTCTGGAATATTTTCCTTTCCTTTTTCCCCCTTCTTGACCATCCCGTGAACGGCAGGGGATCACTCCCAGATCTGAGAGCTCCACAGGACAGGATCCTCTTCCCCATCACAGAATTGGGATTTGGGGTGGAAGGGGCTTCCAAAATCCTCCCCCTCCCACGGGCAGGGACCCTGCCAGCACCCCAGGGTGCTCCAGCCTGGCCTTGGACACTCCCAGCATTGGAGCAGCGGCAGTGGATGGAGGAAATCTGTCCCAGCGCCTCCCCACCCTCACCTAAAGCTCTTTTAGCCCTGGAATGAGGAAAAACCCAGCCAGGATCCCTCCCTGGGGTGGGAGCAGCGCTGCAATCAGCTCCTCCGCCCCTCCAGAGCCTCCCTCCCGCCCGAATCCCCTCCTCGGCCACCCCGGCAGGGGCAGGGGGGCTGCAGGGCCGGGGGTGCCCCCGCCCGGGTGTGAATGGTGCCACTGTCGCTGCCCGGGCAGGGCACAAGGCCGGGCCCGGGGCTGCTCCGCTCGCAGCGCGGCTCTCCAGCCGGGATTATGTGTCTGGACAAGCCCTCGGCAGCTGTTTTGCAGCTCTTGCCTAACAAAGAGCACTTTGATGGCTGCGGGAAAGGAGCAGGACCGGGCTGTGCGGAGCCGAGCGGCTCGGGAGCCCCTCGGGGTGCGGGGTGGGGACACTCAGGGTGGCACCTGGGCTCTGTCCCCCTGGCATTCCCCTCCCTGCCCGCCCCAAAACATTCCCAGACCCTGCACCGGCCCCGGTTTTGCAGCTGAACCCGAGCTCAGCCTGCCTGGGGCTGGGAATTCGGGGTTTTCCTGGTGGGCTCCGCTTTCCCCCCTTACCCTGTCCCCTCCCCCGTGCCTGTCCCCCCCTTTTCCCGGCTGGAACGCCCCGGGAGAGGAGCAGAGGAGCCGGTCTGGAGCTCCTGAGTCAGAGCAGCGCTAATGGATGAGGCTGCGGCTCGCGGAGAGCACTTTGGATAATTGGAAGGCTGTGCCAGGATGTGCTGCCCTGACAGCTCCCGAGCAGCTGAGGCGGAACCCGGAGCCTCCTTGGCTCCTCTCCCGCTCCCTGCAGCAAATCTCGGTGGCCTTGGTGGCTCTGGGGGTGCCTGGCGCGGTGATTTCAGCTCAGCGGAGGATTCAGGGCGGGTTTGGGTCCTGGCAGGGGTGAGGGGGCTTCCCTTGGAGGGGAATTCTCTTCCAGCCCCCAGCGAAGGAGTTCAGGAGGGGAAAGGATCAGAGGGTCGTGGAGTGGGTTGGGTTGGAGGGACCTTTAGAGGCCACCCTGTCCCACTGCCCTGCATTGAGATTCCCCCGGATTTTTCCCTTCCTCTCCCGCCACTTTTTGTCGGATCTTTAAAATTCGGATTCAGCGCTTTGCAGCGGGTCTGAGACCCAGGGAAAGGAGCCGGCTGCTCCCCTCCACCGACCCCTGGATCCCTCCCTCCATCCCCTTCACCCTCCAGCTGGAAATTCCTTCGGCTTTCCTGGGGGCTGCC